>NW_015112924.1:459745-469920 GCF_001443285.1 Poecilia latipinna
GAACATCACAATTTATGGGGACCGCTGCTACAAAATGTACATAAATGCTACACAAATGTAGCAACAGATATCCAACGTGCCATTAGACCTGCTACTATTTTCTGAATAAATGCGCTTAATTTAACTCCCTGGGAGCTTCTAGCCCAAGATGAATTTTAAATAAAACGATGCATTTTACACTCTTCATCTGAATGCACATGCAGTTTATGTAACAAGGTATTTTTTTAAGAAATGCTCATACAAGTATTTGTTCCCTTATACAGAATTGTTTCTATAGTTGATTTTTTTCATTGAAAAATATTTCAGATAATCAAACTAACTTTAATATTAGACAAAGATAACTTTAGCACACAAAAGTTTTTTGTTTTTTTTTAAACTGATGGTTACTAAAAAATATATATTTTATAAAAGGCCTATTCCAATGTCAAAACCATGATTAGTCCCTTGTTAAATCAAATCATAAAGTAACTGTGATTAATCTCTTATTTTTGGTTTAATTGCACAAGAGACACCAAGTTCCTGATTACATCTTAAATTGTAGAATCAAAAAATTCCCTTGACAGAACAAGCTGACAATAGGAAGTAGGCCAGAAGATGTCAAAAGTGACACATAATTCCCAGATTATCACCTTAAACCTCAAGTCCAAAAATAAAATATGATCCCCAAAATCCTTGAATTAAAACATTACCAGTTTGTATCAGTTGCAGCCTAAGGAGTGTACAATTTATTATTTAATTTAGGCAAAAAAAATTAATAAAAATTACAATAATCAAACCCAGAAGAAACTTGTTTGGATGAATGAGTCTCTATAATGCACTTGAAAAGACCAAACAATGCAAGAGAAAAAGAAAGAAAAAATGAGACAAGTCTTAATTTATCAGAATAAATCAATAATTTATCACAATTTATCTGAATTTATCAGAGTTTCTTTAAGACTGAACCAGACTTCAAAATTATTTAGGAATTAAAACTTATATTACAAAAAGTAACTAGTGCATCAATGTTTGAGATTTGGCTGATAATAAAACCTACCAAGAAAACCTACCAAGGAGCTCTAACTGCATGTGAAAAGTGTTTGTGGAATCACTGTTACACAACACCTCGAGTGCGAATCTATCGGTGTCTGAGAACCAGTGGAAATCTTGAATTATTAATGGATGAAGGCAAATGAGCGCTGCCATACCAGACAGTGGATAATCAAATGAGAAAGTGTTGAAATAAAAGCTGTATCAATAATGAATGAATTTGTCCCAGATTTTTAGCATGCAAACTGTCTGTAGTCAAAACTAAGGGAAAAAAAAACGAGGAGAAAATTAAGATTTAATTTGATCATGTGCTACAAGCAGTTCAGGATTCTGACTATGTTCATTTTTGTATTAGCATCAATTATGAATAAAGTTCAATCTCAAAGTCTTAAGTATATTCTGAAGAGGAATTTCTGAGTTCAGAAATTTTTCACATTTCACATTAACTTTATTTTTGTGATTTCATCTGATGATGCTGGTACATTTTGTAACAAAACAATAGGCCCTATAGCTTCCATCTTTGAGCAATAAAGTTCCTTGAAAAACTATTTATGCCCTTTGAATGGTAAGATTTCGGCACATCACTGTGACATCATGTGCACAAATGCAGTCTTACTAAGATTTTGCCCTCCAGCTAAGCTAACAATCAGAGTATTAATGAGTGAAGCAGTCTTGGTAGAAGAATCTGCTGGTAGGTCAACTATTAGTCACACACTAATGAAAACCATTAATGAGAAAGAGCCCCACAAATTCATGTTTGCAGTTTGCCACAAGCTATCAAGGAGACACAGAAAACATGTTTCACTGGAAGATGATGGTAGCACCACCTGATTGTAGGGAATATTTTCATTGGGAACAGGAACGCTGGTCGGACGCAATGAGAAGGTGAAAATAGATCAAAATATGTCAGTATTGGAAACCTGCAAAATAATCAAGCTAGGGGATGGATTTCAACCTCCAGCAGGAAACGGACCCAAAAATTCAGCCTAAGGAACTGTGGAACGCCTAAGATCAGGGTTGTCGAACTCTGTTCCTGGAGTGGTGGTGGTCTGCAACTTTTAGAAGCGTCTCTGCTTCAGGAAACTTCAACCCAATAAATAGTTAATTACCAGGACTCTGTGGATCTTGATGGTAAGACAATCCAGTCATTTGATTCAGGGATCTTGAACCAGGGGAGACACCAGTCTTGAGCAGTGCAGTGTGACATCATGTGTGTGAATTTCCCAACAAAAGTCCACATCTAAATCCAAATAAGAATTTGTTGACTTGAACATTTGTGCTTAGAAATTAATTTTCATTCAATCTCAAGCTATTTTGCAAAGAAGACTGGGCAGAAAGCTGGTTCTCTAGATCCGCTGGTTGGGACATGCATCCAAAAACTTACAGTTGTAATTGGATTCAGAGGGACTGGTAACACTTTTCTGATTAAATAAATAAATAAATAAATAAATAAATAAACATTTATAATCTTCAATCTAGTTTACTACTACTAACAATTATGCTATGTTACACTGATCTGTCATTTGATTAGGGTAACAGGGCAGCATGCCATACAATTTGCAGCATAACGCAATAATAATTCATGGCTGCATTAAGCTCAGTGATGCCATGCTTTTGCAGGACATGGCATGCAGCGACAAATAAAAAATGAAACGTGCAAAATCCATTGCACTGACACATGACATGATCTGGAACTCTATTCATGTGCAAATTCATGAGACCAGGTTTCAAAAACATGCTTTATACCAAGTAACATCATAGAGTTCAGGTACAGAGAATGATGATGAATGTCATGCTGTGACTCTTCAGTGAGTCCCTGGGGATGAAAAGTCTGCCGGAAAAGCATCATTCAGGATTCAGAGTGATGGGGCTTCTTTTCAGTGTCACCTTCATGCAATCACAGCCCAATTTTTCAGCTGAAAATAGAAATAGAAAATGTTAGGTTTGTCAGATCATGTCCCAGTTTACATTCTGAACTGTCTTAACGTTGGAAGCACTCTTGTCTTGTTGAAGAGGAGCACTCTAGGTCACATGTATATCCAGACATCCATGAGGTGATATTTAATCCTACCTGCTCGTCAGTGAATCAGTGAATTTATCCTGCCGCTCTGGTTCTGTGGATGGCAAGACACACAAGTACAACCTTCAGTGGTCAGATTTGTGTGCAGTCTTCCTGTGTGTCAACTCTTGATTTCAGAACTCAACAGGAGCTCTATTTCTTCCTGTTACTGTCTTCTAGTCGGGTTTTTTTTGTTGTTTGTTTTTTTCCCCTTGTGGTTATTTTTCTGAAGTAGTTTTATTTAAACTCAGGATTTTTTTTTGTTTTTTTTTCTGAAGAACAGTATCAATTTTCCTGTCTGTGTGAAGCCTGCGGCATGTTTGCATCTGTTTGCATCAGTTTCAGACTGGTTACTGGAAAATGTTGCCATACTCATCCTGTATTACTCATTCCTTCGCACAGGTGCAAAGCGAAAGCACAGGCACAGTCAGTTTTTGGTGCTTATTTTCCAATCTGCATGTGTGTCAGGAGGGTAAAGAGAAAACTACCAGGCCAAATTAGGAGTGGGAGGTGTCAGTTCCCTTTAGTTTAGTGATTTAACAAAAAAAATTGCAGCAGCTAAATCCTTTGCCTGTAGTTTAGTGACTGTAAACAACTTTCTTCACTTAATGTATCTTATGCAGCTCTCCAGAGGCACAGTCACCATATGCCCTGCACCACTAAGCATAATGAGGTGATTCCTGCAGTTCTGAAACATGTCCCCCATAATATTCAAAATTCTGCTAAGAACTTGTTCAACATGCAGTTCCTAAAGGCTACACTAACATCTCAGTGATTTTTTTTATTATTATTTATTATTTCCTGCATGTAAGCTGCTAAAACATGGCAAACATACTCATTTTAGTTCAGTTCAGATTTATTCAAGTCCCAAATGGGCAATCAATGTTACAGCAGGTGCACTTTTATGTCTATATAAAAAGGTTATTACAATCAAGAGACAAACTATCAAAAATTACTCCTTTCTCAAAGACCTGCAGTAGGTGTTCTCTTGAATGCCTATTACAGTAATTTGAAAATAGTTGAGTAAAATTGTGGGTATCTTTATCGTGCAGTAAAAATATAACTACATTTCATCAGTTTTATTAGACAGCTCCTTTACCATCCACTTTCTGGAAGCAGCAACAGAAATTTTATCTAAACCACAGATTCTGCAGGTCAGCATCAATATGCTGCACCACATCAGCTAACTTGGCTAAAAAGCTAAAATACATTTCTGAAAACTCTTCAGCCGAAACGGATTCCAAAGACAAATTTGATGCAACACATACATCTCCAGCGTTCAGTAAGCTAACGCTGCTCTCTTTCCATCACTGCTTCACTGTTTTTTTTTTTCACTAGTTGATAAAACAACACAAAAGCTACATGGAAGTTGTGCTTGAAATAGAAATATTGCAAATTACGGTATTTGTCATGCACATGAACGTACACAACAGTTTATGAAGAAGCTTGCAATTCACTCGCAAATACATTTCCTAAAGAAAACGAGCAAAAACTAAGATGGCATAGATATATAAAGCACAGACAAATCAATCATTCTCAAAAATTATAAAACTAAAAGACCCTTGAAATTAGAAATCTATGCTCACTCAACGATATGTAGATCCACATGCGAAGGATGTTCTTGTTTTTGTGACATGGACATTTTCTTGCATCTCTCCACCTGATACCCGTTATTTTCATGTATACTTATATTGTGTTTAACAAACTTCTTTGCAGCAATTAGCTATTCTCTACCAGCCAACAGGTGCACTGTGCATTTATGGACAATTAGAATCACACCAGACCAAAAATAGTAAAAAATAAAATAAAATAAATGTCTATTGTTGTGTATACATAGTGCATAATACAGTACTACTGAATTGCCCTCAGTGACTAAAGAAAAATCTTCTCACTTTATGCCTGATCTGGAACTTCTGAGAGCAACAGTAAAAATTGATAAACTCATATAATTTCTTTTCTCACATACTACAAATTTCCACCAACACTGATACATGTGAACAAGTCTACAGATTTCCAACAAGTATTTCTCTCGGCGCCTACAGTAATTGGTGTTTGACTTCGGCATACTCTTTTCCACCCCCGCATCCCATGAGGAAGGGCACAGTTTTCAACACACCCTCCCACTATTCTGTGAACATGGCCATCCAGTATTTCTCTGGGAAAAAAGAAAAAAGTAATAATGGGCCATTATTTCTATGTGTACAGACTGCAGCACGGGCTGCTAAGGCTAAAGAGCAGAGGTGCAAATAATGATGGGAGGATAGGTATTACCACCCTATTACAGTTGAGCCACAGTTAAATGCAGATATTTCTTAGTGAAACTAAGCCTGACAAACCATTTATTAATAGCCCACGTTCAGTCTGTCTTTCTTTCCAATGGCCAGCTGTAAGGTCTTTTTAATGAATTAGGTATAACGCAAAAAAATGAACAGCATCTGGTCCAATTAGCTGTTTAGTACGACCATTAGTTACGCAAAAGAGCCTTCAGATTAATAATGGGGTGAACAAACTGGCAGTCATGGGAAAGTCACAGCAAACTTAAAATGGGAACGATTGTATGTCAGTGGAGAGTTGGGATGTTGAGTAAAGGGAGAGAGAACTGAGAAAGGACAGTCACCAGCTGACTAAAAAGTGAGCTTTTATCTTATATTCATTTGAAATGCAAAAGCAGGGAGGCAGATACTGAATGTACGCAGCTAAGCCCTCCTTTCTTTTCCTCTCTCATTTGCATTGAAAGGGACTGCGGGGCTTGTGTGAAGGCTGACGCTCATGAGCTTCATGTCAATGTGTGGGGCCCCCTTGAGCCAGCTGATACTCCCACATGTTGGAGAACATGTAAGAGCTCTGAGCACTGGCTTGGAAAGTAGCTCTCACTCTTCCCAGTCACTTTTTTTTTTGGGTGGGGGCTATGCATAATGCAAACACTTGGGTAAATACTCAAGTACCGAATATTTTAATGTGCTATGGGGTCTGGTGGTATTTCACTTGGCTGGTTGGTGCTGAATATTTTTGGCAGGAAATAACTTTCAGGTTACGGCAGTTTTACTATATCAGAGTCAAATAGAACGTTAAACAGTTGTTTGCTTAGGAAACCGATCTTACACTTACTTTGGGGGTGTTTTAAATTTGTAAGCACAAAAAGAGAATACAGCTACAGTTCAATTTGTTCTGCTCTATATATTCAGTGTCGCCCTGGCCATTGCTGAAGTGCAGTCTGGTTGTATATGTGGAACTAATTGATACTGACAGACAATTTTCACCCATGCCACCTGTATAGCACTGGGTGAGATGAAGTGATTATTACTGGGTTATGGTAATGAGTCGTCATATGTGTGTATTTATTGGGCAAAACATTACTATGCATATGTTGATCCTGATGTTTATGTGCTGGCATGCGAGCACTGCAGCGGGAGAAGTTTTTGGCATTTTCCACAAAAATCTGTGACGGGCTGGTTTAGGCAGTGATCAAACTGAGTGTGTGCCACAGTTTTAAATGTGAAAAGAGAGATGAAGAACATTATTTCCCTAAGGCATTGTGTCTTTCATCACTATTAAAATAAAACGCTCATACGCAACAGTGTGACGGAGGTATTAGTCACTGCTAAGTATTCAGTCATTTTGACCCTTCCATTCTGAGTTATTTTGTAGATCTTTCCCCTTGTCTGCTAAAGGGAATCTTGATGCATCTTCATTTTTTTTCTGTCTATTTTGCTTCTAAAACAGAGACTATAGAAGCATTTTGTGATATTCTTGTTTGTGGTTGGCAATAGAGTAGCATCGGTAAGAAGTATTTGATCTGCACTGAGGATTGAGTAAGTGAAAATAAATATTACATCTATTTGAAGTGATATATTGCCAGTCTAAAACTAATCACAAGTACTGGTAAGGTTCAGTCACCAAACTGATAAAAGTTTTCTATTTCAGGTATTTTGTTACTTCTCAAGCTACCTTTATACAAAATAGACTCTAAAAGTGCAGATCCACCATGAAATAAGAAAACTCTCCATTTATTCTGCTTTGAATGGCTATCAGTGGCTGCGTCTGCTAATTTCTAATAAGGGATGCAAAACACAGCTTAAAAAGTCAACAGCATAACCATCTGCACAAAACTGAATGCCGGACTTGTTAGCAAACCTTAGTGGGTGCCTATGTGCAAAAGAAATTATCAGTTCTTCAGTGATTATAAACAAAACAATACTTCAAGACAGAAATGATGCCAATTTGTGAACCAATGAGAAACTGGAAGTATAGTGGATGCTTGTGACATCATGTTACAATACTATAGCTGTAAGAATACTCATTTATTCATTATTAATTATTGTCTTTGAGACGTAGCAAAACATCTGTCCTTCAACACCACAATGCACTTTAAAGTGTACTCAAGGAAGACCGTTATCATCAGTCCAAACATCAGCTGTTAACAACAGTCATCTATTTCACTTTGAATCCTGGTCTAGTCAACAATAAGTCTACAAAATGTGATGGAATTGCGCCTGGAGTCAACCAGAAAATGTATCGTTTTTAAATTTAATCCATGTAATGCAGCCTGAATGCCTTTCTGACAGAAACACAAAGGTAAAAACAGCAGAGGTCTTAATTCAAGTCTAATTCTATGATGACATTTGACAAAATGTGATGTTTGTTGGTTGTTCCATAATTGTCTACTGAGTTGTGAGTTTCTTTTATCATGTAAAGCACTTTGAACTGCCTTGTTGCTGAAATGTGCTATACAAATAAACTTGACTTGACTTTTAAAATACCAATTATTTTTGCTAAATTAACTAACAGTGGCATATTGTCAATTTGATTGTAACTACATCATATTTTTTATTCCATCAATCAAAATAAACCCATCTCTTCACTTTTAGATAGCAGATTAATTTCTTGGAGTGGCTTGTCTCTATTGAAACAGTTACTGGAACAGGATTATATAGATATTTGTCAAATTATGATAATATAATACTGAAAATGACAAAATAGTTAAATAGTTGATTGGTAGCTCATGATTACTAGCCAAATCTGCATATTTATTTCATAGAATGAGCAGCTTGCTATTACATCTCATAATTTGTACTCAACACTTATAAAATGATTTTACATAAAAATTCAGGCCAACTTGACTTTGAGCAGAAAATTATATCTGAAACTAAAATAATATTTTCATTAAGAAAAAAAGGTACACAGGACAGTAAGAAATAAAAAGGACCAAGGACTCTTATAAAAAGAAAGATGTGTTATTCTTACATGCCTTTCATAAAAATCACATATTCTATCTTTTTTCAGATGCCATCTTTCTGACTGAAAGTGATTACGTTAAAAGACAAGCCGTTACAAAAGTACCACAAAAGGATGAATTTAACATAACTGCAGCACTTTGCTGTGATCACCTGTACTAAGAGCTTCTGCCAGCCCTTTATTTCACTCCAGACACTGTTCTAACTACAAAGAACTTTATGTCACACACTCAAAAGTCTGTGTGTCTGTGTCTGTGCATGCCTGTGCATGAGGGTTAGTACTGAAGGGAGGGGGAAACATGCTGACCATCACTTTCCCTTGCTGTCAAGACCAATCAGTGTCTGGCAAGTTAATGGAGAACACAAAACCTATTTAAAAGCTACATTTACCACTTGGCTGATTCCATTACATTGTGTAATTTCCAGGTGTCACATTTCCCCTCCACACGTCTGTCTTAATGCTCTCCCAAGCACCCCCTGATTAGTCAGCCTCTGCTGGTTCCCCCAAATCCACTTTAGCAAAGCACCCCATCCGTTTACATCCTCCTTGAAGGAGAAAACTCCATACTGCACATTTTCTTTGGGTGTTCAGCAAGTTATCAGATAAGACTGAACACTGTCCTAACAATTTTTTAAGTGCAAGTTGCATTTCTGGAGGATCAATCAATTTTTTTTCCCCCATTTTTTTTTTTATCATAAGCACAGAAACACAACAGTATTAAAATGGCAGCAGATTTGTAATGTGATTCCACATTTTCTTTTAAACCAGAATGTTGGAAATTAGGCTCTCACCATCTGTTTCACCATGGATTCAGGAGGAACAGGGTAGCTCTTGTCCTGGATGTGTAATTGTGGGCCAGATCCTCGTCCCTGCCAAATTTCTGAGGAGTTTCTGGGAATTTGGTTGTTTGGTCAATTTTTGAAACTGAGAACAGCTTTCAACCAGGTCCCTTAATGTATTTTGTGTGCAGCGCTGCATGAGTATGAGATACTTGGATTGCTTTTAGTTCCAGTCTTGTTCTTGCATACCTGAAGCAAGAGCAGCATGTGATTACCTAACACAAAGTTGAGCATGCTCTGGACTGGACTGGACTCCATTACTGGGATAAGGGTCAGTTCCTTGAAGCCTGAGTTCATGGTTCTCAACTGGACAAAAATAGATTGGGGTAAATGACCGCCCCTGACCTGGGGGGTCAACTACCTTTGTATCTTTTTCACAAATGTTAAAATGAAGAGGAAAAATTGGGACCTTGTGTGCAGTAATCTAAGCATTGGTATGGTATGTTGTGGTGAAGAAAAAGCTAGGCAAAAGGTGCCGTTTTATTAGGGTTAAAAAGTAAAAGCACAGGAACATGTTTTGTTGATTCATCCAAATATTTCAATGCTTAAGTGGGACAACATGACTTGAGTTAAAGGAAGGGCAAGTTATGGGGTTATATTTGGTAAGAAATTATCTCATGATTTGCTATTAGACGCACCTGAACAGATTGTATAATTTAGTTTCTCCATGTACATCAGTGGGAATGAGGAAAAATAGATGACTACAGTAGAATCCAGTCCAATTCTATTACAGTCACTGGGAAAACAAAACACAGTTGCTACTAACAGGAAATTCAGGAGAGAAAATCCTGAAGCCAGGTGGAAGCCAGGTGATGCTTATTAAAATGCAACTTATTATTTGGCAATTTGCTGGTTTGGAGTACACAAATGGCAACAACGTCGGAAAAAACCTTAGAGTAGCAGTTGTTGCTGTTAATTTCTCTGGAAGGGAAAGGAATATGAATTTCTTTGAAATTCAAATTCAAATTTGACTTTGAAAACAGCAGTTATCAAACCACTGATAAAAAAGAACAATC
>NW_015112924.1:475194-476021 GCF_001443285.1 Poecilia latipinna
ATTGATTGATTGATTGATTGATTCATCATTTTACTGCTTGGACTATTATTTACAAGTGCAGAGAATTTCAAAAAGATGCCAAACGTTTTAGCATCCCAACAAATTTAAGAGTGTGCAAGAAAAAAAATAATGAAGAAACCCAATAGCTAAATCTCAGACTCAACAGCCCTCACTTTGCATGTGGATGTTAAAGTTTATGACATTGAAATTAGATGAAAAAATAATGTCTGATATGGTTGTGAGAACATATTCACAGAGGAGCGCATAACTCATGTCTGTAAAGTTGCTTCTGAATTAACAATTTGACTTTTGGAGCAATCTCATTAGGACATAGGAGACTAAATAAAATGTGTCTCCACATTGAACATTGCAATGTTTGCAAAAACAAAGCACAATAGATAGGACCAAATGCAGGGATAGGAGTGAGGATTTGGGGGAAACTGGGGACCACAGAGGCATGGGCAAAAATCAAGTAATGATCCTTAGCACAGAGACAAATCTATAACAAAATGACAAAGAACAGAGCAAGAAAATAATTATTGTGTTGCACTGGCATAGTCAAACTTCAGACATACACTGGACCTAAATGCTGTAGTGGGACCTAATGAGAACTGTGTATAAATAATTCCCTTTTAATCTTAAATTAGCTAATGCAATGTTATAAAAAAGAGTGGGTCAATATTGCTTCATAAAAATGTTCGATAAAGCATTTATCTAGCTGTACATATTGGTACAGCTAGATTTTTAATCTATTCATTTAGTTTTATCCGTTTTTACATTGTAGGCTTAAAAGTGTATATATATATATATATATATATATATATATA
>NW_015112924.1:477787-483601 GCF_001443285.1 Poecilia latipinna
ATGGATGGATGGATATATATATAAATTACATTGTATTTATTACAAAATTATATTGTATATCACCATATTAAACTAGTTTTCTTGACACATGGCTTTGTGGTGTTTAGGTTTTTAATTACTTTGCTCTCGGCTTATCACGATCTTTGGAAACCACCTATATGTCAGAGGGGCTGGTCATTAACAAACTGCTCTGTGAGCAAACCACGGAGATATCGCGACTGAATTCCCAATGGTATAACAGGGATGCAGGAGATAACGTCTGGTATTTTTTTTAAAAACATGGTGCTGGTGTTTAATCAGAAGCAAGGCATTGAATTGTGGTCATCCGCAGACCCAAGAAATCAATGGGGGTTGCAGTCAAGGACTTAATTTGATTTGTGACCTGAGGTTGTGCTGTTCAACAACTTCCAGTCTGCAACCACTAAAATGTTTAATCACCTATAAATATTTCTTTAAAGGCAGGCCTCTATTTGATTCATTACTTATGTTTTGTAGTTTTTCAACGGCATGTATCAAATGTAGAGCCTCTCCAAAAACTAGATACCTTACAAGCAGATAAGTAATTTTGAAACATATTTTCTGAAACAAAAAGAACAAGGAGCCACATCCAGGAAAACGGGAAACAACTTACAAAGTTGGATTATGGTGCAGCATCTGTAGCAGCACCATTTGAACACCTTTCATGGTAATCAAAAAGTAAATGGTTTTCTTGACAAAAAAGATTGAATAGTGACAGAAAATAGATAGAGTGAGCCCATTGGCAGAAAAAGGTGGAGAGAGAGTGAAAAAAAAGGAAGGTCAGAGTTCTCCTTAACCACTTTCTGTTGGGACATTATATCAAATGGTGAAAACAACCAAAAACTGATGAATGTGGACAAAACACAGTTCATGCTACAGCTGCAACTGACAGCTTTAAGCAAAGTCAACAGCCAGACCACTGAGACAACAATGGGTGTTGTCTGAGAATAATGTTTGTCAGGAAATGCATTTTATTGTTCATTAGCTGTATCAGTTCTTTCTACATTTCAACCAAACAAGTCAAAAGAAGAAGAAAACGTTTTGCAGATACTACAGGCATCCATCATAGTTACCATCAGGTAAATTGTCAGAACTGAAGCAATTCCTCCATAGGGTGCCACTTTCTTCAGTCTATAAACTACCAGACTTTTTTTTTTCTTTTCCTGGACTTTCTTATTACCAGATATCCATATATCAGAATCTAAATTTTCACTTGGTGAATAAAAAAAAAATTGAGTTGACTTTACTATTACCAATTTTGTCTTGGTTGGACACTGTCTCATGCAAAGATGCTTGAGTTTGACCTTGCAGACATTATGACTTAGTGATGGAAATAAATGTTAACTATCGTGAGGTACATTTTTAGAAAGGGACAGCTGTAGAAATTGTGATATATGTCCTTTTAGTGAAACAGTGGAACATTTTCTATATATGAGATTTCTGTCGATGGAGTATAAACACTTCTCTCTCTTAAAGGTCACCACTTTACAAAGTGTTGGCAGGGACACTGAATATCATTTTGTTTCATGTTCTCAGAAATTCTACCATTTAATATTTCTTCTTCCCCACCAAGGTATGAATGTAAAGTGATGAAACCTCATATAAAAAGCCTTGCAACCCCAAGTTTTATCATAAAGCCTTTTCATTACATGCAACACCCTGAAGTTAGGAGATCTATCAAAATGCCAATATTCACAAGTGTGGAAATAAGGACATAATTGATTGTGAAATTGGTGATCATAGTTATTGAACCAAGTCCCTCACCTCCTGTGAGAGAGAGAGAGATAGAGAGATAGAGAGATAGAGAGATAGATAGATAGATAGATAGATAGATAGATAGATAGATAGATAGATAGATAGATAGATAGATAGATAGATAGATAGATACTCTGTAGTTTCATTAGACATTTAATCCCCACTTCCCTAACAGGGAATAGCTCCTTATTCTTGAAGCAGCTGGAAAATCCACCCCACAACAAATTACAGGTCAACAAGCTTGATTTGTGAGTTGGGTCCTCCTACCCAAGTCCTGCTGAATTGGCCACTGTCAGAAGAGTATATTACAAGGACCCAAAGGACCACTAATGATCTGCTCTCCATCAATGTGCAGCTTCCCAGGAAATGTTCTGTGCTTTAATTAATGATTCTGCAGCTTAAAATCAATCCGGGCGTATGTTAACCAGATTATATCTGTCCACTGAAAATGTACTCATTTGGTGGGTGGACGTGGTAATTGTTAGCATTACTGACAGCTAAGCATGTTGTTTAAAAAAGATAGAGGGAAAAAAAACTAACAAAAAGGGAGGCTGTCCATCCTTCCTAAGGTCAAATGGAGTGTGTGGGTAGGGTAACATTTGTCATATGAGCTCTGAGCTATTTTCTGTGTACTGACTGACTGGAGGCGATCCGTCAGGAATTCACCATATATCAAACCGGGAGATATCCCCTCCAGCAGCACGGAAGTGGATGAAGTCTGACACCTCAGGTCTGCCTCAAGAGAAAGCACCAAATCAGAATGTATTAGCTCCTTGCACACAACAGGGCTACAACCATTTTCATAGAATTGGACCTACAAATGATAATAAATGAATACTCGGGGACTCTGGGAGCTGCTCTTGCCTCCATATCAGGCTTTTTTTTTTTTTTTTTAGCTTTTACTTTTTACCTGTTCAGTACAGGGACTTCTGTAAAAGTTGCACTGTTTGCCATTGTGTTTCTCAATATATAAAAACAAACAAAAAATGTGGACAGTGTCCTAAGTCTTGCTTTTATATTTTCATAGGAAATAATATGTGAGAAAAAAAAGTTTTTCACTATTAGCATTTTAAAAGGGAATATATATTAAAAAAAAGTTCAGGATATTTTAAAAGGACAAATATTCAAAACGATAATGCCATTCTCTCTCAAATAATCATGAATATTAAGTATTTTATACAAAAAAAAGAAAAGAAAAAGAGCATTATTTCAAAAGCCAAAAACATTAGAAAAACTATATTGAAATAAAAAAATACAGTAAGACTTTACCTGTTAATAAATCTCTTAAGGAAAAAAAGTTCAAGTCATGTGTGAGTGTTATAAAATATGTCTTAAATGTTACATATATTGCCGTTTATGCTTTAAAACCCGTATAGCTTATTTATTTTTATTTTTTTTAAGTGAAATAAGTTCCATAAGCAGTGGTTTTGGTTTCTATCAGCTGGATAAGTACCATTTTTCTGTCCAGAGCCAACCATCCTAATGTATGAAGTGGAGGAACTAAATGGCTCTTTGAAGTCCAGTGCTTGTGCTCACAGAGTTCAAAATTGAAATCAAAATGTCTACCTAATAATCTGTTTCACCAAGTGGTCCAATCATCACTCTCATATTCCCTCTTAGGTCCACACATAGAAATATAAGGAAATACAGTACACATGCTGGCTGCTCTAATTTTTCAGTTCATACCAATTTAAGATAGACTCACTGCAGGCATCACAAAATCATGGCGCAAAAAAGGAGCAATTTAGATCCTATGCCTCTGCAAGTTGGAAAACAACAACACGCCTACTGTGAGTTAAACTTTATGTACATATCTTCCAACTCTCTGTGAATCTGTCCATTGTTTAAAAACAGGCAGACAAAACACATTACCTATTATATATTTTGGAGACAATTAACAGAAAACAGCACTTCACGTTTACAATTCAAAAATTTACTGCAGAGAAATAAATGTAAAACTGCCATGACTAACACTGGAAGTTTGTTTTAATCGCACCCAGCACACTGACCAACTGCATGCTGTCCCTGACTGAACGAAGGACGTCCAGGGTGAAACAGTCTTTGGTGCTGACGCTATTTGAATAGACAAATGTCAGCAAAAGCCGTCCCATTAGAGATGACTGCCATGCTTGTCCGGAAAAGGTCTCTTTATACCTGCTGACATCAGCAAGAAGGACGCCTGCTGAGACATACATTTTAAGTGTGTCAAAAAACATCTGAATTTTAGCTCACGGAGTTGAACAGTCAAGGATTTCTACAAATAAAATTATGTCAAGAAATAGGAGGATGACCAAATAAGAAATATTTTTTTTTTAAAGATCAAGTGACTGACAACGTTGAATGAAACTCTCTTTATGATGTTACATACACTAGAGTTTGTGTATGTAACATACACAAACTCTAACATACATACACATACATATACTAGTTTTGCCTGATAATTTTTTTTTTCAGAACAACAATGGTGGGTTGTTCAAGCTTCAGATTTAAATTATCTCGCCATCTCCCATTGCACATTGGAAATTATTTTTGTGTCTAAGTTTTGCCGGTGACTGTTTACACAAACCTCATGTTATCATATACTTCACTTGACCTTCTGACCTTTGATAGACAACAACTGAAATGTGTTAATTCTCTTATTGTTAGAGTCTCCTGCTTGTCCTCAATGATCAATAGAGATAAGCAGTACCACCTCCTCTATGACAACACAGTCAAACGGATATAGAGGGAGGGAGGGACCGACGGACGGACGGACGGACGGACGGACGGACTGACTGTGGTTTGAATAGTCTGGGATTTTATTTTTTCCCTCCTCTATAGCTTTAACTCTGAAGTGTGTGACACATTTCTTGGTCTTTATTACACTGTTTAATTCTTACTAATATAGTGTAACAAACCTACTAAGGCATAGTATCTCTTTTGTTCTACTTCTGTTATTTGCTACATTGTCACACAACATTATTACCCTCAAAACACCACAACATTTGTATTTGTAATGTGACAAAATGTAAAACAAATATAAATCTCAGTGAATACTTTTAAAAGGCACTATTAATATAATACAGAGCAGTATATACTAGTTTTGCCTGATAATATTTCACTGCATGAGGGAAATGAACCATGCAGTATAAAAATAAGAAAAATTACTTATTTTTTTTTTTATGAACAAAGTGAGAATTCTAAATTCACCACTAAAATGTACCTCTGTTCTGTTTTTAAGAAACTGATGACCTTAAAGTGTGACAAACCAAGCTGTAAAAGCACTGGAAATCTTTCACACCTCTTGTGACAAATGCAGCTGTCCTGCTATTCTTTTTACCCGCTGACATCTTTTCTTTCTCACAAGCCTGATTTTGACTTTAAGTGCCATTTGTCTCGTTTGCTCCCCACACTTGATGCAATGCCAGAGCATGGTCACAAAGACTTCACGCAGGGTTTAACAAAAGAGATAGGAATTCCACACTGTGGCATTGTGCAAGCGGCCGTTCTGGGATGTTGTCTCTCGTTTGCACATTTTCTCTCAACATGTTTAGTAAAACTGGAAGCAGAAAAAAAGGATTCTTTATTTCATAATTTCATTAGCCAGGATTAAGATTCAAATATAAGCTGTGATGTTCAGACAGAGATTTATCTCTATGACCTGTGTTAAAAAGAGAGCCTTGGCTTATGTCAGTTTTGCTTCAGTGGCTTGGTACATGAAGCTGACTATTCTCCCACTGTACAAAAATCAATAATAGGGCACCTGTGGAGGTCTATTAGAGGCATAATCCTACATGAGGCAGCATCCTTATAATTCACAGAAAGTCTGGAACACCTTGGACAAGGATAATGTCAGGAGTAAAAGAAATAATACTGGATAAATAGGTATTGCAGAGAGGAAACTTTCCTGATCCCCAATCATTTTTCTGGTGGATATATATATATATATATATATATATATATATATATATATATATATATATATATATATATATATATATTTTTTTTTTTTTTTTTTTTTTTTTTAAATTCTTTTTTTTTTAAAAACCCCCCATCAAATAA
>NW_015112924.1:487059-490682 GCF_001443285.1 Poecilia latipinna
TTTTTTTTAAACTCTACTATTTTTCAAAAACGCCCATCACATTAAAGTGTCCCTGTCTACATTTTGTGGGCTGTAAGAACAGAGGGCTTTAAGACGGACGCACAACCAGAGAAGTCACGAAAAATTTGGAAAAAAAATTTTTCCCTCCAGTTTTGTCACGTGAGACCTGACTCACTGAGCCGTGATTGTACAGCAGCCCTACCCCTCATCAAGCGCTCTTCAGTTCAGGCAATCATCTGTGCCCTTACCTGTGTTCCCCTTGGCAGTTGCTATGACAACAGCCTCCGCTTGATCAGGCTCCTATTCATGGAGTGACACTTGAGTGACCACTCTATGGATAGGTGAAAGGCACCCATCTGGATAAAGAAAAACAGGGGAGAATAATAATAACAGAAATGTGTTTTAAACTCTCAAAAAAAAAGAGTTTTGTTTGTCCTTTCACTTAAAATATATCTCAAACAATTCAGAAGAATCCCTGAAGCACACAACTGAACTGTGAGGTCAAAAAAATTAAGACTATTTTGCAGTGAGATTAAACAGGTTTACAAGCCATGTGTGCTTACATAAAACCATGAAAAAAGGTTCAACATAACATAATCTAATATATTAAAACACAAATCTTAGCTTCACATATGAAATATTTCACTTATCATTCAGCAGTGGACTATTACACAAGCACTGCTAAATAAAATTGTGCAAGCCTATAATAACATGGCCAACATGTTCTGCCCTGGTCGATGCAATGAAATCACAGCAGAATTACGGAGAGCAAATCCACGTTCAGCTCTCAGCTCTCCTTGCTGACTCGGGAAAACTTATCAAATAGTCAAGGATCAAAAAGGAGGTCTTTGTTAAAATCAAACTCAAGATCCGTGGGCCAAATCCGGTCCGTCACAACTGTTCATGTGGTCCTCTAGACCAGGCTAGATTATCTAGCTCACATAAATTAAGATAAAGTAATATAACAAATTATGTAGTACTTGCTTATAGAAAATTTGAACCAGTTTTCAGCACAACGTTATTTCCTATACCTTGTTTTCTTTGCATCATGTGGAACTAGTATAAATTCTCATCTGATTTTTGATATAAACAAGATTGTTTAGTCCACAGAACTGGACGTTTCATTGTGTAGATCGTTTTCTATTCATTCCTCTCTTCCCCATTCTGATTCTGTTAGAAATCCTGCATATTGTCTTAATATCTAGATCCCTAAATGCAACACATTGTTGCCATGTGTGCATCAAACATACCTGATAAAGTACACATTAAGAGATTCAGTCCATCAGAATAACTGGTAATGAAAAGAGGTGTGAAAGAGATGCATTAAAACAAAGCTCACCACCACTTCTTTCCTCGTTCATAAATAAAACGTTCCAAATCCTGCCGCAGATTACACATGCACCCGTTAGCAAGATAAACCTCAACAGGAGTCAATGTGGAAAAGTGCTGCATTGGAACTCAGCAACTGATGCAGCTCACCGCAATATGAAGCATGCAACAATCTATAACCAGTGTATTATGTAAGTTCATCATCAACAGCAGTTTTGGTAAACTGTGTACCAAACAATTCTTCAACCTCAAAATGTGACACACCTCCTTCCAAGTGTTTCTTGGACTACTCTGCTGTCATTTGCATGATAAACATGTCATGAAAACAGCTTCATTACACTCATTACTCAGGGGATGCTGGCAATGCGTCTTGTTTTAGGTCTAACAAGCTTCAGAACTCGTACTTTAGTACAGCCAACATGGATACTGCAGACTCTGTGTCCTCATCTCAGTACAGAAGGCTCAGATGCATTTGTTGTGTAGTTGTAATGTTCCCTCAAGAGCCGAGATGCAGTAATAGATTATGACAGGGCCTTTTCTCTACCTGCCTTCAGGGCAGTTAGTCATGTGTGGCTGAAGTCAAGTTAGCCCTCTCAGGACCTCGGAAGCATATTCTGTCAGCTGCCCCCCTCCCCGCCTCCTAAACAACATTTTGTTCATGTCATCTATCAATCTTTACCTTTGCTTTTTCGCCAAGAGTTAGGCCCACAGTTGACAGCGGTGGCTGGTGCTTCTGGGGCAGCTCCTCCCTCCCTCTGCTGCGTGTCGGCAGAATGGGCCATCGAGCAGCAGACGGCCAATCACATGTGACAGTATGAGGACCGCAGACCTTAGGAAGAGGCTGTTTATGGCGTAAACAGGCTTTGACAGCAACACTGACTAACAAAACACACCAACAGAAAGTGGAGCTATTTATATCAGCTTAAAGCTCCCCGACAAGCAGGTGATGCTGCTGAGATGAAGCATGTAGGAATCCATCGGTACAGACATGGAAAAGAAAACAAAACAAACCTCCTGACAACACAATACATGCATATGAGCAGTCAGCTTGCGTTTAACCAGGAAGCTATTACGCTGCCTAGGTGTCACTTCAGCTTTTTTAGGAGAAGCCTGCCTGCTGTAAGCTGTTATCACAAAACCCAGACGGAAGGTGAATGAGAGGTGAATGGACAGGCATACACTTACGCTTTTCATTTTACGTGATGATGATGCAAAAATGATTTTTATGACAGGACGCTGTTCCATTGTTGATGTGGAGAGAAGTCAACAGCAGCTTTTCCCTTCAGTCATAATAACTGTTAAACAACAACAAAAATCTGAACTTTTTAACTCTTATCTTGGGTAGCACAGTACATTAGGATTTAATACAACCACTTTCAAAATGAAGGAACATATTACATATTAATATGACTGTAGGTTCCCATAGTCTGTATCATTTTCTTTTATTTTTATTTAATAATTGGTTCTCTTCTTCTTACTGCTTTCACATCTTTTGCTTATCATCTCTTTCTTTTTCATCCTGTTTTTGCTTGTTGCAGTCTTTATTTTCATACCTGACTTTTACAAACATACCAACTACATGCCTTGCATCAACCTTATTAATTTATTATGTTTCAGCGCTAAAACATGGAACATTAACTTAACTCACACATTTAAATAGTAACAGAGGCCAAACAATCCTCCAAGCAAGCCTGGAATAAAATGGCAATGAAATATTTTTGTTTGTTTTCTAGAAACACATGAATAAAAAGCAAAAACAAACAACAACAAAAAAATTTCAATACTCATGGGTAATAAGGCGATGCAAAATGATGAATGGATTAAGAAATTAACTTGTGTTTTATCTTGGTGCGGTTCATTATTTCAAAGAGAATACAACATTAAGATGAACTTTTGATAAACAAAAGCCTGATTAATTTCCATAGCAAACGTCTAATCGTTCCTGTGTTATTTGAGATTATTTTGGAATACCTTCATAGTGTACAAAGAAGTCTTTCATGCAGCATTCACTCTCCCATTCTGACACTTATTACGATAAAACAACTAATGATAGTGTTGTTGTTAGACACAAACAATAAATCCCTGAAGCAAGAAGATAAAATACAAAGTTTGTATTGGTAATATGTGTTTGTTCTTGGTTTGTCCTTTAGTTAAGATGTCAGTGTAAGACATATGTTTCATTTTCATTAAAGTTACAGCAAAGCTGTTTTTTTTTTTTTTTTTTTTTTTAAAAATTTTCCAAAAAAAAAACAATAAAAAAAATTTTTAAAATTTAAAAGGGGGCATAAGAGGGG
>NW_015112924.1:493806-503682 GCF_001443285.1 Poecilia latipinna
TTGTTAGAAGTGCAGTGATAAGACATATTTTTTTTTTCTTTAAAGTTAAAGGAAAGGTTTTTTTTTTTTTTTTTTTTTTTTTCAAAACTTTCACACATAAGACACATTAGAATAATATTTAGAATTTAGACAGGGGCATGCAGAGTGTCAATAATTTAAATCACAGTTCAAATTATGGGTAAGACTTTATTTGAAGGGGTGTGCATAAGACTGACATGACACTGTCATAAACATGACATAACATCTGTCATGAACATGAAGAAGCCTATAAATGCTTATGACAGTTGTCATGAAATGTCATTTGGTAAATAATGACACTATTAATGCAAAGTTGCTCTAAAAGTTGCATTGAAAGTCCATTAAAAATGCCAACTCTGCATTAAATTATCATAATTTACAAAATCATGCAAAGTTATCACTTTTAATGGACTTTTAATGCAACTTTTAGAGCAACTTTGCATTAAAAGTGTCATTATTTACCGAATGACACTTCATAACAACCGTCATAAACATTCATAAAGACTTCTTTATGTTCATGACAGATGTTATGTCATGTTTATGACAGTGTCATGTCAATCTTATGCACACCCCTTCAAATATAGTGTTACCAAATTATGTGTGAGATCAGAGATGTTTTCTTCTCGTCCTTTTTTTCTTTTTTTGTTTAAAATAAATACATGTTCAAAATAAATGTGCTGTCATTAATCCATTAACATTTACTGATATTATTTGTATTTTACATGAGTAGCTGGGGATGTGCATTGTACCTGTAATCAAATATTTGCAATATGTTTAAGATAAATGTTTTAATAATTGAAATAATTCACCATTTAGCTTTATCTTTCTTGTCTTCATTTCGTTTTGTCATTTTGTCACCAAAATGTTGGTGAATGCTAACCTAACTTCTGTTGCATGAAGTAACAGTTTCAAAAAGTTACATTTTTGAGTTCAGTCCTTACAGTGTTGAAGTCGGCATCTTATTTATAGCTACTGATTTAGCTGCAAGGCCCAGAAAAGCCCGAGCTAGTCAACTTGGACATTTTTTTTGCATAAAGTCCAGCTAGCAATACATTTTTATTGGGTCATGGTCAGCATCTATTATCATTCTGAAGTTGGTGTCCTTTTAACATATTCTTATTGTCAGTTGAATGCGTTTGTGAAAATGTGTATGTACTTGTGCAAAGTGAGTGGCAACAGTCAATAGTATGACACTCATAATATGAATAAATGTCAAAAAAATATATTTTTTAAATGTATGTTTTGTTTGTATCATTCTGTATTTTAAGGCGTCTTATCCTCATAAATTCTATGAGTGGGCTATGAGTCTTTAAAAGGTGTAAAAGTCCATTAGCCAGTTTTTGTTTCAACTGGCTTCCATTGTTTCAGCAAAACAACAGTGTGTGTGTGACATAATCACATACAATAAAAACTATGAAGTTATCTTTAGCTATTTGATGTTTTAGTTTTCCATTTTACATTTAATTAAGGACAGAAGTGAAAGTGCTGGGAACCAGCTAAGCTAATGCTCCAGATGGTTTGTTAGAAAGAATTATTGGAGAAGTCAGTGTGGAAAACAGTTTGGAGAAGGGCAAGTGTTTAAAAAATAATTGGCAGGTGATTAGTTGAACCATCTGTTACAATCAAATCAACAGAGTGGAGCCAGTTGAGGAAATTCAATTTGTGCTTAGGCCAGTCTGTGCAAGCGTTTAAAAAATACATAGATCTTTACACAGAGAAGCTTTTAGTAAATATCTGTTGCCTTTTTTCTTTTTAACAGAGATGCTCTCCTGTTCTAATATAACTGCTCTTAAAGCAGCATTTTTCCTACACATCTCCTGGACCTGCCACTCCTGACTGTCATCACATCCTAAAGCCTCCTTGTAGCAGCTAGTAGAAGATGCTGATTGATCAAAAACAACTGTGCTCTGGCTTCAGAGTCACAGCTTGAAGTCTGGCTAAATGAATTCTCCTGTGTTTGTGATATTATGAATCTTGCAAGAATCCAAGTTAGAATTGACATTTTGCTAGTCTTAAGGTAAGTCAAGGCAAGGGAAGTTTACCTGTATAGAATTATTCATACACAAGACAATCCACAGTGCTTCACAAGACAGCAAAGACAAAAAAAAAAAATAAATAAATAAATAAATAAAGCATGGGCATAAACCAATGCATGAAAGAAACCAGTAATTCAGTCATTTTCAGTAGGAAAAAAAACCCCAAAACAAATGAAGTGTAACTTAAAGATTCTGAAAATAAAAATCAGAAAATAGCAAAGCATCAAAAATAGAATTCAATAATTAATTGAATATACTTAAAATATTTTATGATTTAGTTTGTGAGTTCTTTTTGTGATTTAAAATACATTTGAGTCACTTGTCAGATAGAGATCATGTAGGTCCCTGAGGTGAGATGACAATTTGCAGCAACTTTATAACTTTTAAAGTGTTTTTTCTCCTTTTTGTGTAACATACTTTTTGTTCATTGATTCTCTTTCGCTCTCTATGACACACACGGACACACACACACACACACACACACGGACACACACACACACACACACACTTCATTGTCATTCTAACAACTTCAATAAATGTGGTAACTTCTTCTCTCAGTTGCATGGTTAAAAACAACCATTTTCACTTAGTTAACTAAATATGTACTTTAACCATTGCAATTTAGGTCTTTTTTTTTTTCTTTTTTGTTTTAAGACGAAATAAATTGTGACAGAGATGCTACAATCTCACATATTTCCATTAAATTATATAACACTATCTGAAAAAGATTCACTTTTCAATTTTCAGTCACCTTTTATTTTGGTTTTGATTCATCGTTGGGCCCTTTGACTCAGATTATAATAAAAATTATATGATGAAAATGTTAAGTGACTACTTGCCGGTAGATACTGCTTAGAGGAGTCAAATTTTCCTGCAGCAGACTATGAATAAAATACAGAAAATTACTATAAAATCATACGTTGTCTGTGTCACTATAAAAAGTTCCTGTGGTGGGTACAAATTTAAACACAGTCAGACTAAAACATCTCCTTGGTGGGTCTGAATTGCCTGGCCATTTGCAAATAACCCGTGATAAACGGTACAATTTTTTATCCGAAAAGTGAGGTACAAAACGATGAAGGGGGGAGGGTATAAAAAGCACTTGAATGCAGGGAGTATAAACAATTTCTGTCAAGAAGATGCAATGCCTTGTTTGTTTCATTTTCCAGTGCAATACTACATTCGATATTAACCTGGTTGTTATAAGACGTCTTTAATAGACATGTCTTCTGTCAATTGTAACCCAAATCTAAAAAAAAATGATTTGTTGTTGCATTTTTAAACTTTTGCAAACTTAATACAGCAGCTGCCAATTACAGAGAAAGCAGAAGCAAAAGAAGTTAAACACTAAAAGAAAATGCCAGATATTCTTAAAAGAAAAAAGAAAAAAAAAACAGGCAAAAGAGACGAGAAGAAAGAACAAAAAATAATTCAGAATAAATTTTGGGGAAAGACTGCGATACATGGAAATGCAACAATTTCAGCTTCCATCTGCGCACTCAATGCACATTTTGGAGCGAGTACTTAGTTGAAATTAGAAGTCTGCTGGCATGATAGACCCTGGCAAGACAATATTGAAAACTTGGGCAGCCATAGAGATGGGTAGAAATCAATTAGAAAGTCTTGAGTATCCCTTCACTAGCAGGTCTAGGCAGACGTTAAAACAGACAAGTATTTTTTCTAATAGATTTAGGAAATAAACGATTCATTTTTTTTACAAGTCCTAGAGCATGTTGTGTCATGTAGTTATATAATGATAATATTAAGATCCAGATTCAAACTGGTTAAAATAAAATGTTGTAACTGGACCACAAATAACAAAAACAGGCTGGTTGCAGTGGCAGAGGATCTGACACAAACAAGAGAACCGACCAATACTCAGACCAGGGAGACTAAATTGCAAGACAGGTGAGTTAACAAGCAGACAGCTGTGTAGTGCAGGGGACTGAGACGCTGGGCAAACACAGGTTTACCCAGGAAATATAAGCAGAATGCAGAGACTTAAATACTACAGATTGTGAAATATATTTGATTAAACCGAAGGAGAAAAGAACCAGAGGAACAAATAATAATAAAAAAAAAATCATACAAGACACAAAAGTACAAAACCAACAGCAAGAAGAATCTTAAAACTAAGAACTAAATTGAACACAGGAAGCATTTACAATTGCAAAAAAAAACAAAACCAAAGTCGCAAAGATCATGACTATAAGTGGCTTTAACCAATATCCATCCATTTTTCCAGCTAACGTTCTGGGCAAGAGGCAGGGTACACCCTGGACTGGTTGCCAGTCTGTCGCAGGGCAACACAGAGACAGATAGGACAAACAACCATGCACACACACACACACACACACACACACACCTAGGAAGAATTTGGAGAGGCCAATTAACCTGAGTCATGTTTTTGGACATTGGGAGGAAGCCGGAGAACTCGGAGAGAGCCCATGCATGCACAGGGAGAACATGCAAACTCCATGCAGAAAGACCCCAGGCCAGGAATCAAACCCAGAACCTTCTTGCTGCAAGGCAACTGCTCTACCAACTGCACCACTGTGCAGCTGCTTTAACCAATATATAGCCTATTAATATGAATTTTAAAATAAAGTGTTTTGTATATCTTTATATGCTTGTGATTTGTTCCTTTATGGCAGTCACTGGCAGCCCACTTGTTTCTTATCCACCGCTGGTTGGACTTCAGCTCCCGGGTCCCCAACCCACTTCTGCTATCCTACATGTTTTCTTGCTGCAACACGATTCAGCTGTTTTGAATAATCTTGTCCTGCGTCATCCTGTTTTACTGAAGACGGCTGATGACTCATTCAGTGAACTCCAGAATGCTGAAGGAGGGAAACATCACTGACATATGGGAAAGAGGACTTTTGGAATCATGTAAGGTTTTTACCCCTTCCTGTTCAGCTTCTCATCTGCTCCAAGACACAAAATGTGTGACAAGAATTCTTAACTCTGAGTTTCTGTTTTAAAATATGTATGGCTTCCAAGCTTCTAAAACACTTGGTGTGAAGTCTCTAACTTGGTATATCTCTAATTCTGGGAGGAATTTTAAGGTCAGATGTTTTTTTTTTTTTTTATTTGTATCTGTAAAAAGACCAAAAAATGTTTACTTGGTGTAATTATTTTTTTACAAATACAAATATTTTTTTACACATATATCTTCTTATCTATGGATGCACAAAAATAAAATTCTCAGCCATTTTAATCTAAAAGGTTATCAAACTCAAGTCACACATATTTATGTCTGGAATTTGTCCCCATACACATTTATGCTCTTTCCACGGTATTAAAGGCCATTTTTCCCCCCTTTCTTTCTCTATGGCACTTGTTGACCTCCTGCAAACAGGAGAACTGATAAAAAACTTGTCAAGCTGAAATTTTGAGAAACAAAGTAACCCCCTTCTTGCACATACATTATTTCGGTCACTTTAATCTCTGTCTTGGTTTTGTCCTTACTTTGCTCTCTTTAAGAGGTTTGTAAGAAAAGTAACTAATGCAATGCAAAATGTATCTGTAATACCTAACCATGTTATTAAAGATATCTGCAAGGCTTTTTAAATTGCATTTAATTCAACACCGGAATAATTTGAGAATTTTGTTCAGATCTTATAACTTTCATTTATTTTACTTTAGACACAGTAAGATTATTAGGCATTTAAATTATCAGAGAAATCCCAGTTGATGATGTGATGCACTTGTCAGCTTCTGGTTATTTCACAACATGAGAGTCAAATGAAGTGACATTTGTGGATGTATTTTAAGGCAAAACTTCAAACACACTGCTTCCTGCAATGACATCTCATGAAAATCTAAATAAATCAGGCAAGATATCACAAAGAGTTGTGAATCTCCACAAGTATTGTGGAGAAAAGTTGCACCTTTTCATATTACGTAAGATTTAGTTTCTGCTGCATATATTCATTTCATACCGTCTTGTAAATTTTAGGTGCTATTTGATGAAAGAAAAGCGTCATCTACCACACCAAGACTCTTTTGGCTCTAATGAAATTACATGTAAAAAATAAATAAAAATAACTGGGGATAACAAGCTATTCAAAATATTAACATATTACATTTTGTCAGGGAACCAAATTGCCACAAAACCCAGAAAGGACATACAAAAAAGGTGGAATATTTTAAAAGAGGCTTTTTGTTGGAGACTGAAATACACCTATTCATCGCTCACCCTCACAATCTCATACATATGAGAAATACTTTTATTAGGATGGATTAAAAATGCTCTATTTAGAAACTGCTTGTTTTGGACCCACTTTTTTAATGTAGCATTCAGTTGCATAAAATCCTATTGATTGAATTAAGGAGAGCAGCCCTCCACTCCACTATGGCACCCTGAGCAAGCAGCATTTACAAATTGTGATCTATGATGAGCAAAACTCCTCACATTGGCGAGCTGCCCTTTCATTTATCATGGTGAGTGTAATCACTGTTTATCTGTTTCGCATCATGGCTCCTACCTGCACAGCAGTCACTTCTAGTGTCATTAAATGAACATGTGGAATTCAGGCCGCCTGGAAGATATTCCTTCAGAGACTTCAACAGTATTGCAGGATGTTTAAAATCTCATTCGTCACAGCAGGATGACAACAGTATAGTTACAGATGTGATAAGGCAAACTGAAGCAATTTTAATCATCGCTGGTTAAAGGATTGGTAACTGGAAGATAATTTAAACTAAGGATAATAAATGATACAGATTGTATGGGTGGGGATGACAAGCCAAACAAGGTGTGGGAGAAAATAAGGGAGAATTAATGATAGAGAGGCATCCAGCGAAGCCCTGTGTGTGTGATTAGTTCTTAACACATGGCAGATAAGTATTTTATCAGTTCCTAATGTGTTGCAGCTGCAGTGTAATGAGAACGATCTGACCAGAAGCTCCCAGTGACTCTGAGCTCAGCAGACCTCAAATATTCAGAGTAAAGACAGTCCACAAGCTTAAAGGTAGGTATAAGTGTTTGTATACATGTACCATCACACTGACTGACACATTCCATATAAACACGTAATGATAATAATAATTAAATACCTACTGATTTAAATCAATCTGTAAATATATTCAATAAAGTCAAATTTGTGATATATTTTAAGGATATTTTAAAATCCCTATTGTGGCTATGACAGCAGTTCTACATACTAAATACTCTATAGCAGTGGTTCTTAACCTTTTTTTTTTTTGAGGTACCGAACCCACCAGTTTCATATGCGAATTCACTGAACCCTTCTGTAGTGATAAATAAAATATGATTTCCCTTTCCCCCCCAAATTCAAAACATAATCACTAAGTCTTCTTAAAAGGTAGAGTCTCTGAGAACAGTTCTTCAAAATATAGTCAGTGTTTTCAGCAAAGTTGAGCTGACTGTCCAGGTATTTAAAATTTGCCACAGTTTCAACAGGTTGGCCATCGAGAGAAACTGGAATCACTTTAAGGTCTTTAGGTAATTTAATTATCTCTACATTCTTAAGATAATGAAAAATGTATAATAAATAAAAAAGACTTTGCTGTATTCTGATTTAGTAATGTAATTATATTAGTTGTGTTACCACCTCCATGCCACTAGAGGCAGTAGCAGGCCGGAAAAGATGCGACTAAGGAGCAGATTTAGAAGTACACCGAAAGCTACAGAATTTGGTAAAAACGGTGAGCTTAGCCAATCATTGCTTAGCACTGATTGGCTAAGCAATGTAAAGTGATCCTCTGCAGAAGGTGATGGCAAAGCGGGGCGTCATCACGACTTTACACAGTGTGTCTTTACCTCCGCGGCAGAGGAGGTAAAGCAAACCCCTGAGACTGACTCATCGAACCCCTGGGGTTCGATAAAACCCAGGTTAAGAACCACCACTCTATAGTATCCTCATTGTAATGCTAAAAAGGCGGATTTGTATTTAAAGAGTCTGAGAAATCATGAGTAACAAAGGATCTCTACAGATTGAAAAAGCTGTGAGTGCATGGTGGGAATGACAAAGTAGGCAGCTGTTGCAACAGTGAAGAACAGGCAGTTCCAGTGTGGCTTTGCCTTCGATGGAACCTTCTCATCCGACACAGAGCTGGGCATAAAAACTGCAAGCCCAGTCAGGAGAAATCCTAATAAGGAAAGGCCTTATGAATTATTGATTGCAGTGCCCCTCCCCTCGGCAGCACAGCACCCCTTTAAGATACGGATTCCCTTTAAATCCAATAGGCTTTGCAGGCCTCTCAGTTGTGATTGTCTGAGCGCAGCACATCTTCAAGAGAAAAAGAGCAGTGGTTTCAGAAAGAAAAACCAATTAGAGGCTGCATTGTGTCTTTTGCCCTCCTTGGTCACACACACAGTGCTACCCCATGATCCTTTTAACTCCCTACTATTGGTTTGAGTCAAGCCTTTCCTCAAGCAATGCCATCATAATGTTTGGCTGAAAATTTTGATTTGGGGGCCAGGGCCTCCCCCTGTTCTTTGTGGTTCACTGACCAATATCCCAATGGTCTGACTTTACTGCAAAGACTAACACTTCAGTGGTCAGACAGCGAAAGGCGAAGTACACAGGGCAACTCAATCAATCAATCAAGATTGTTTGTACAGGACATTTTATCAACAAGGCAGTTCAAACTGCTTCACATCATAAAAACACAAAAATAAAAAGTCTTTGAACACCATAAAGTCAACAAGTGAGGAACCAGTAACAAACATTACATTTTGTCATCAATGCACATCAAATATGTTGGTCAATGTTCTATTTTTTTATGGTTCACAATCAACTCTAATCAGGTGGATTTTTAGCCTTGATTTAAAGGAACTCACTGTTTCAGCTGTTTAGCAATTTTCCATAAGGTTTCTTATTCATGATATAAAACTGCTATGTTGTCTCCCATCATCAAAACAGTGACAATGGCACTGTTTTGATGATGGCAGTCCAAGTCTCCAAGTTGTCAGAGCCAACTTGGAGTCCACATAAAGGCGACACAGAAACCACTGAGCCTTACTTGGAGCTTCATTCTGACCTGTTCATGAGTTTTTGATCTGGTGGCTCTCATATCATGCGCATGGTATTAAATAAACCTGACTGAGTGATTTTCACCTAAGAGTGCTTGGCAATGCATTTTTTTCCTATAACAGTCCCCATCTATGCAATTCTGGATACTTGTTTTAAAGTGATATTTGATATAACTGCAGATATTTGATATATCTGCATCCACACTGTCAGTTGGATTTTTATCAAAAACCAAATACCTATGCTGGAGCAGGAGGTTGAAAAAATGATGACAAACTACATAGCAGAACACAACCTGATTCATCTTCAGTCTGTGTATAAACCTCGACTACGCAGACAACCAGATGCAACAAAATTATTTGTTTCTATAACAAGAATCAAACATTTCAATAAAGTCATACCTAAAGGTGTGCATGGAGCACATCTTCATGAAATACTGTCTGCGGACGTTTTATCCAAAATGTGGAAATGCTCAACATAGGAAATGATTGCAAAAAATGTTAGGGTTGTATAGATAAAGTTTGCTTTTAGTAATTACTTAAAATTAAGTTCTTGCTCTATACCTGTGTTGTTAGTGGTCATGCTTTATATTAAATTAGTCTGTAGTTAATTGGCTTTCTTAGAGTTTTAATATTTTTATAGAAGTTGTTTGAATTGGCCTGGTGGGGCTTGTAATCAAGAGGAATATTACACACAAAAAAATAAAAACAGTGGCTGGTAAAAAAAAAAAAAAAAAAAAAAAAAAAAAAAAAAAAAAAAAAAAAACAGGAAAAAAAATTTTTTATTTCCCCCCCCGGTTTCCCCCCCAAACAACGCCCCTT
>NW_015112924.1:506776-515380 GCF_001443285.1 Poecilia latipinna
TTATGTGTGGGGGGGGGTGTGTTAAAAAGGGGAATAATAACAAAAAAAAAAAAAAAAAAGGGGGGGGGAAAAAAAAAAAAAAAAAAAAAAAAAAAAAAAAAAAAAAAAAAAAACTGGTGAAAAATATTTTTAATTTCCACCCCTGGTTACCACCCAAAACCTAGCGCATTGTGTATCTCACCAGCAGAGTTTTCAATGGGGCTTTGATCACAATTTAATTAATTTATTTTGGGAAATGATTTCAAGCTCCATCAGTGCTATTGTTCTGGTCTATTCACCATTTTATTTATTTTTTATTGTGTTGCAAAACATGTAGAAAACAATCACAGAAAAAAGAAGATATACCAAGATTGTACTTTGCTTGGCTTTAAACAGTGGACAAAATCATAAATAGAATCTGAAATTTGTCTGATCAAGAATTTTTGGATTCGTCCACATAAATGAGCGTGGGAGTAGATCTGGTATTCATGAGCTTGTGCACCTAGAGGCAAGCTCCTCACTTATATATGACTGTGTATAGTATCCATTCCACAGCTCGTCATGCGAATCTCTGCTTCTCACTTGCTCATCCAGGCAGGTCATAGGGGCTGGCTGATAAGCAGAGCCATATTGAAATATTCAACACAAGTCAGACTCGACCAGGGTGTTAATGCTCGGTTTCTTGGTGTGCAGGATAAAGAGAAGAGGGCAACGGTAGCAGAGAGGGAATAAGGGGGTAAAAGGGTGAACTGACAGAAGAAGATGAACAAAACGAGTGATGATGATAAAGATGATCGCAGGAATACCTCATTTGAATAATTGTGAAGACTGACATTTAGTGCCGTGAAGAAGAGCCATTAGTTTTCTAGCATGCAGAGCCCTCTTCTGGCAAGAGGGACTCTCTGTCTGCAATTTTGTCCCTCTCTCCACTCCTTCATCAGATCTACTCAGCCAGACCCCCAATACCCCTGTCCTGTCATTACAGATCAGTACAGCTGATTGTTATCATGGGGTTCTCCTAGCACAATGAAGCTGCAGTGTGGAAGCTAGACCAATTGAATTGGCTGAGAGTGTATTATCCCTTCTAACATGATCTCCCGGAGTGACATTTAAGGTTAAGGAAAAGTGGCAGACATCTAGTACACATCACTGTAGGCTACACAGTGTGGCTGGTGAGGGAACTGTTCTCATGAGCAACAGAAATAAAGTGACAAAAAGGATATAAAGTGCTAAGATTAAAAATGGCTTCAGGAGGATGGAAGTGTGAGCCTGATATACTCAAAAACAACTAAATTCACGTATGAGAGCAGAGTATTTACAAGCAAAGTCAACTTAAAGTCAGGTTAAGTTTATTCTGTATGTAGATTTAAAATATTCCATGTTGATAGCATTGAAAACCTTAAAAGGTGTTTATGCTTAACGGCAGCAAAGAGAAGCTTAAGACACTGGGGTGTAAAGGGAAATAAGAGGAGCTAAACAAAAATAAGGAACCTGTGCTGTATTTGGAGGGTATCCTGAAAATGCAGTCATGTTGGTAGAATTGTTGACATTTTGGATTGGAATAAATGGTTTTCAATGTTCCTCTGCAGACTTTTACCCTTCAACAACAAGTTATTCAAGTCAAAATGCGTGCCTTTCAGCAAAGCCAGAACAAGATTTGATGGGAACTTGTAGTTCCACTTCCATCTAAGTTCAGTACCCATCAGGCATCACAGCAGTGATAATAATACACCTTATATTCTCAAAGCCACAGTTTCATATCAACCATGTATGACAACCTTGTTTTACAGGAAGGTAGTCAACAACAACAAATTCCTTAACTGTACTGTGAGCAGCAGAATATAGTTTTCTCAGCAGCCCAATCAGTTTCTTTACACTTTTAAAGGAATAAGAGACACTTGTGATATGCTTACAACTACTTCATTACTAAACATACTTGTAGACCATTTTAAAATGTCTCACTGTTAAGCAAAATACAGTTTATTTTCCTAATGTTTTTACAAAATTAAGTGTACGAACTTTATGACTGCTGTGTTTGCAACATTTTTATTGATATGCATTTGGCCCAATGACTCATCAATTTTGAATACTTTTTCAAGGTTTTTAGTTGGATAATGAAAATAGGCAATAACCACCAATAAGTTATAAGGAATTCTTTACATTCTTTAAGAGTTGGTTAATTTAAAATCTAAGCATGTTTCCTGTCTTTGAAACAATCCCTGTAGTTGAAATCCAAGGTCATATGAGACAGAGCATGGGTAATAATAGTGAAACCTTCTCATAATGTGTATTTACAGTGTTTTAATGTCTTTTTATTGACTGACATTCATTTATTGAGACAAGAGTCTGCTTTGTTTATTGTTTTTAAAATCTCCATATATTTGCTATGCAGCTGGCTCAAGATAAAGATGCAAGAAAAATCTGAAGTTGTTTCTTTTATATAGAGCTTTAAATCTAGGAGCAGAAAACAGCACTTTACAATGTGTTTCTTCCATGCGCATAAAGTCTCATATCTAATTCCTGCTGACATAGACCACGACATCTCTGCAATCCTCAGCAGGGGGCGAGGCTACAGAAAATGAACAGATATTTTTTCCTCTATGTGCACCAAATCTTTTCAAATGGCAGCATGCTCTACTTATCCAAACAATATTTAAATTGTAACCAGTTACAATATGCAGAGATATTTGGTCATTTTAACTAAGATTTTTTTTTTTTTTTCCTGCACCACTTTGCATACAGCTTCCCACTTGAGTAGAAAATTACTTGTTAGATGATTTAGATTTTTAAGCCCCTTTTCCATCATTGACATTGTCGGGGAGCCCAGCTGCATGCGTTTGACATTAAAAGCTCAGAATATCTAAAATAGGCCTATGAGCATTAAAGAAGCTGTGCTGCTTTTAACTTTCTCTGGAAAATGAGAGCTTATGCTCCCTCAGCCCTTTGTTTTCTGATGGTTCCAACTCCACACTGCATCAGCTCTGACGAGCTTGGGACTTCAGAGGACCCTCTTGAAGCCATAACATCAACCATATAGAGTTACACAGAAACTGTTACAAAAGTGCCCTGGGAATTTTACTTTTTCAGCATTCTAAGTAGAAGGAGCTTTTGCTAACTTTGCAAAAAAAAAAAAAAGTAATTTGAGAAATCCACATGTAATAGCTCCTGTCTGCTCTGAATGACAGCAAGGTAAAAAGCAATTAAAGCTGGTTACCTGTATAACAAAACCATCAAGCTGTAGGTAGCCAGATTAGTAGTTCATTAAGCATTTAATCCTAACACTGTGCTTATTTCTATAAAAATGTGACAATGACTATGCTGTCCTTACTCTTAAAAATAGAATGGGAAACTATAAGTAAAATTAATTCAGCTTACTCCCACTTGATTTCTGAATGCGTCAACATGGAGCCTGAAATGCTGATGCTGTTAGAGGCGGATGATTCCCCGTTCTTCTTCTGGACGTTTGCTGAGCTCACAGCTCAAGGTCAGAAAGAGTCAGAAACAGTCTGGAAGAATATTGTGAAGGGGTCAAAGGGCTGGGAGCATTGGGGAAACCATGCTGAATGTAAAACTGAATGGTAAATGCAATGGCAAGTAGAGGCAACAGTACACCTCAGCACCCATCCAGCAGCTCGCCACTGAAAATATAAAACAAACTAAAATATTACACATACTGTCTTGATAAATTTTGAACCTATTAGAAGTGCCAGTTTGATTTGTTAAAATGAATATGTACACCATAATCTAATTTTACAAAACATGTAACAACAGATTTATAAAGCAATTTCAGAGGACCTGGATATATCTCATGGATGCATGTTTTGATCCTGTCCTCAAAGTTGTCCTGACTAAATTTTGTTGTTTTGAGGTTTGTCAACTGTGGCAACTCAATATATTTGAAGTAAAAAAAAAATTATTGAAAGCATTGTCTAACATTGGATTTTTACTAAATATATGACAAAGAGTGACAGTTTGTGTAGAAGAACCTTACAGTTATTTTCATGATTAAGTTGAAGCAACCATTTATATACTTGAGTACTTCTAAGTCATTCCTTCTTAAAATTGCTTCAGCAAAAACCTGAACATGGCATAATCACATAATTATCCCTCTTGAAAAATATTAGTAATGATAATTGCTCCTTTAAATCATGTAGAAAAAGTTCAAGTGCACTTAGTTGGTGAAGCAATGTTTCAGCAAAAAATATCTGAGTTGCTGTTGCCTTGAGACTTTTATAATTTAAGGGTGAAGATACCTGGATTACTTATGCATGTTTTTTTTTAGTTCAACCTGTTTAATTCATCATTATTTAAAATTCATGAGTATAAAGACTCTAGTATGACGGTTTGTCTCTAACATATTGGCTGCCCCTTCAGAGCTTTGGTTTGAATTCTGCAAGAAACACATAATTTCCTTTTGTTTATTTTTCAATATCACCTTTTTACTTTGTGCATGTCCCTTGCGTTTCTTTTATCTCTTTTTTTGCTATACTTTAATTTATTTAGAAATGATAGGCCTTTGTTTATTTATTTTTTTTTTCCCAGGGCCCTCATGATCCCAAAAGAATGGTAGAGAAAAAAAGAAAAAGAAGTTGTTTGAGCAACTTAATTAACACCTATTAAATATTCTATGAGGAGCATGGGATGAGTGTTGATATGAATTAAAATGAACTGAAGGCACACTGATAAATGAAACCAAGCCAGAGCACAAACAGACAAAGCCTTCCTTGTGTTGGATAACCATCACAAAGAGAATTGTGTTGTTTAAGTTGCTAATTAGAACATGGTGGAATTAAACTGGTCTTCAACATACTCCCTGTTGGGTCAATCAAGTCAATAATAGAGATCGCATTTAACACAAAAGCCCTGTAGCTAAATCTATTCACTTATACATAACTCAATCTGTCAGAAACAGCTGTGAACCACACAACAACACTTGTGGCCATCAGGACATTAAAAAGATCAGAAGTCTGATTAATATTCCCCAAGTCCATATCTAGGATATAAATAAGGTTATCAGCTATTTTTTTTCCTTCAGGGGATTTATATTCTAGTTATATTTGCATAATGTTTCACTGAGTAAAATACACTTCTGATGGGAGCAATTGATATCTACGATCCACAACAGTCCAAATATATAAAAACTACATTCATTTTCTGAATGTAAGTGTTCACGGAGAGGGAGAATTGCCACAAGAGAAGCACTGCTGCAATGACAGGATTGCTGAAATACTTTCAGACCCATTACTACTGTTCCTGAAGAAATGAGCATCAAAAGACTGGAAGATCCCCCACCGTGACATTTAGAAAGTTGCCATTCCACCACTTTGATATTTCAAATGGTTCGAGGTTTAAGCGTGCCGTCTTTGAAGACTCCCAGTTCCAAGGGAATGTCAAAAATAATACAGACACTTTGCAGAGGAAAGGATTTGCTTAGGTTTTATCAAACAGTTGTCTTGATGAAATGTAATTCTGTTCAACATAGCCAAGCGTGTAAGCACCTCAAACTCAAGGGAAAAAAAGTCAATTTCTTCTTGTAGCCAAGACATGCATGCACCTATCAAAGAATCATTGAAAAGGCACAGTAAAAGAGATACCATACACTGGATTTTCAGATTGAATGTTTAAGGTAAATTAGCAAATCTTGCACCACTTAACTAAAAATTTGACTGTTGTATAATTTACATTAAATCAGAATAAGGTATATTGGTTGAGTGTGTAACCCACACAAAGAATTTACATCTGGGTATTGTATCTCTTAGGTGGTACAAAAATAATAAATGCAATTTTTTTATATACAAAACTAATTTATAGACATTACTTAAACATTGCCCTAATAGTAATGGTGTAAATAAAGTGAGTTCAGATGGTATAGTTTAGCGATTACGATGTATAAAATAGAACAAGATAAAAGAAAGTGATCAGGTCAGTTCTTTTAAGAAAGAAGTAGCTTAAGCTAATAAGTGTGGCAGTTAGTTAAGGTTTGGAGACTTGTACATCTTCTGCTAGATAGAAATTGTTCAGAACAACAGTAGACTAATGGAGAAACTCCTGGTTCCAGGTTCTCTTCAATTCCCTCTGTTTGTCCTCACCTTGGGTCATTGTGACAGACAACCTCTGCTTCAGTCTGCAATCCCTCTTCCTCTTTCCCTCAATTGGAAATCTTGGTCTCCCTTCCGAATCTGTGGATAAAAACGTCAAGTATTAAGCAATCGCCTCGAGCACCTGCAAATAAACTGCACACCTGTATATGTATATAATTTTTGATCATTCTGTTGTCTGTGGCTAAACTATAGGTAAAACTAATATTTAAAATGTGACAATGGAAGCATTGCAGACATGCACATTACTTTGGTAGACCAAGATTCCTCAATTGTCACCAATGGTCACCAGGGTGGTCACAAGTGCTATAGGATGACAACCCATTTTTCAACCAGTATTTGCTGCAAGTCATCCATTGTGGTTGTGTTGGTTACTAAATCACAAGCAGCTTGGTAGAAAAACTGTTAACAGATAAGAGCAGACTGGAAGGAAACAAACTATAATTGTGTATTAGCTTGGTATTTTTCCTTCATTGGACAAGATGTTGGATTATTTACAGCTGCAAGACCACAGCATGGTCACTCAAGAGACAGCTGTCTTAGTATTTTCAGTGGTTCTATAAAACAATCTTTCTTCTCCCTTAAAAAACTAAGACTGTAAAATTCTCCCACACTTCACTACTTATTAATCTAAACCAACTCCAAAAAAACAATAAAGGATGGAAATAATGGAGGGTTTTCAGTATTAGAGAAACAAGCCAAATGTTTCTGATTTTATGAACAAGAAAATACTACAGGGCTCAATTACTGCACTTTAAAAACAAAGACTGGAATGTTTTTCTTTTGGTTTTGTTTTGTTTTTTTTGTTTGTTTATTTCAGAAAACATTTTAAAATCTTGAGTTCTCCTTGAGCAGCTTTGCAAAATTGTAGCCAAGGTGAGATTTATTTTTCCATTAAACATTAATGGAAATTACATTCTTCCTCTAAAAATTGAAAAAGCTAAATAAATAACCAGAAGCTTGACATGTTATTTTTTCTTTTCATTTTTTTTGTTAGATTTTGTTTCAAAATCTCATCCAAACTTATTCATTTGGAGAGATGGGGGATATGGATTAGCTAACACCACAAGAGGCCCATCACTATTGACCCTCCTAGGAAGCCATAGAAGTACAACACTGGTTCATTACGCTAAATGTTTTAAGCACGTTTTAGGCTCACCAGACTTAGTCACCTTTGAAAAGGGATATTACTTTTTTCTGATCACCTTGCGTCACCTTTCTGTCCATTATAGTAAGAGCCCTCAAATCCCGTCTGTGGCCCTGAGAGAGAGATTGGTGTGAAGCAGGGAATAACATATCACTTGGTATGCCTGGAAGCCCCTTCAAAGCCACAATCCTAATGAAATATTAATCTGCAGCTCCCTGTTAATGATAATGCACTATCAAGCATGAGTTGGTCCAACTGAGGCAGGCAGCTCCCTGTCACACTGGTGTTATGAAAGGATATCCTTGCTATTACAGCTTACAAATGAGATTTGAATCTGTGAATTACAAAATGGTTAAAGGGGTGGATCACTGCCTTTATTAATTCTTTACAGCCTCTGATTTTCTCAGGCAGTTGCATTAAAGACCTCTCACCCAGTGGCCTGTAATATACAGCATGTGCCCATTAAACTGAGACGGTGGACTGATGGCCTGTGGATTTCTTTTTCCGTGTGTTTTTTTTTTCTCGCTGACACACTCTACATTTTTATTTTCAATCGAACAAAAAACCAGATTTAACTTGATTTTCTTTAGTTAAACATAATATTATCATAACTTAGCTTGTTTATTGTGTAGTAAGACAAAAAATGAATGATCCAACAATATAACTATTAGATAGCATAATATATGATCACGTTTCATAGCGAGAGGAATTAAAAAACAACCATAGAAACCCTCTGAATCCCCAAGCATAGGCCATTTTATTTGCAGACACCCAAGGATAATGAGTTTGAATGCAATATGTTCAAGCGTGTTTTACACCTACTGGCAAAAAAAGCCGTGCAATTGTTCTCCACAAATGCCAAAAACTAATGAACCCCTTTACAAATTGATAGAACCCATCCAAAGCTATTTACCCAAGGCTGGACTGTTGAGAGTGGCAATTTCATCTAACTATGGGCCAGCAATCTGCCTCTGCAGAAAACTGCACACATGAATAGCAGAAAATATCAGAAACCACCTGACTAGATCGTAGAAGGAGTTTTGGTTAGCACTAGAAGATGGAAGCACTTTCTAGTCTTAAGCAGAATAGTCGGTTGTGGCAGCAAAATCAGAAAAAAAAAAAAAAAAATCCAACAGTGCATCACGGATTGATCAGAGTGAAGGTTCCTGCTCTATTGTTACTGGAATACAGGATGCTTGGATGCAGAGAGGCAACATTAAAAACTCAATGAAAATGTTGTAGGGAACTCTCAAAACCCATGGTGCAATGCTCTAAGGAAATACTTCATCTGCATTCTGCATTATGTTTAATAGAGGTGTGCCGATCGATCGGTCACCGATCATAATCGGGCCGATTTTCGTGAAAAAGTGCATGATCGGT
>NW_015112924.1:519378-531069 GCF_001443285.1 Poecilia latipinna
ATCGGCCATCATGGGTGATCGGTATCGGTATCGGCAGGAAAAAACCTGATCGGCACATCTCTAATGTTTAATGCCCATCAACCAGATGATCTCACATAGTGAATATCAGTTCCAGTGTAAAACACATGCAAATCTTCTCAACATGGATAACCAAAATGTACAAAAATGAGCCTGGACAAATGTATAGTAAATGATAGTTAAAAAAAAAAAGAAAGCAAATAGCAAATTGTTTATTAGGCTACTAATAATAATGCTATAGATTTCCAGTAATTCTATAAAGGCCATTATTGACTTCAGCTCTCAACGAACTTAATTTTTTTTTAGAAATTATAAGAATATCATTTCTAAATTGAATTTAGAAATTAAAAGGCCTTATTTAGAATTTTACATAAATATATATTTGTTTGTTGGTTTATGTTAAGGTCTATTATATGCCATAAAACATGACATTTTGAAGTGACTTCAACTCCAAGAAATGTAATAAAGAAATAAAACTGAAAATGTTTCAAAAAACCCTTTTTCACTAATCTTTACAAGCCCCTTTAAACCATTATGTTTTCGTAATTTAAAACAATGCGATCATTTCTGGAATATCATTTTGCCTCCAAATAATAATCCACACCACTGGTTTTTAATTGCATCACCATCACAGTGTTGTGGAAAAATATTTTAGTTATGCAAACTCTGTTTTACATATCAGTCACATTATATGACGAGAATGATTCCTACTCTTTCTCAGATGAGTTTTCCTCTTGCAGAATAGATTAACAGAAGCAGTCAAGAACAGAAAAAGTTCCTCTGTCCTCAAAGCTCTCATTGTCTTTGGAGCTTGTTAGAATGCCACTTTGAAACAGCACTATGTGTTCTCATATTTTGCACATACAGCTTCAAAAACAAAGGATTGCACCCACTCACAATTTGTTTTAGAGATCAAAAGATCAAACCTGCAGAAAGGTTTCACTGATTGACACGCAAGATCACAACGTATACTTCATCATTTAGCTTCAAAAGCAAATGTGCTGCTCTGTTCTGCACTTGATCTGTATTTGGTAAAAATAAATTCAATTCTGAAAAAGACATAAACATCCACCGTTGTTTCTACTTATCCGTCATTGTATACCTTCAACATGCTGCCAGTTATTTTCAGGATAAAATCACAGACGCACACAGACAACCTTGCAGAGAGACTCACAACTACAGTAAGTGCAATATAAAGCTCCCAATTAGATTTGTATGCACAATTTGAGATGTAGCAGGCCAGATTTATGGAGTGCATGACTGATAGTTTTCATGTTGACAGTTTCTTCCACCTGAGTTGTAATTCTTGCCGGGTCAGAGTTACTTATTAGCCTCTTTTCTGCTAGTCTGACGCATTTTTTTCATTGCCCAGCCAATCACTTCAGGTGGATAGTCATGTGTCTTGGTAAGTTTTAAGTTTAAATATCAGCTTCTGCATTCTTGTGCTTGATTGAAGCTCGTCCCACATACTCAGGCGCACCACATACGTTGTCATAAAAACGTACCTCTGTGCGGATGTGTCGGGTAGACGTTCACTTTGAGTATGCACATAGCTCCAACTGAGTTAGGTTCATCCAAGTACATGGGGGGCCTTTGCATTTCCCACGCAGGATATTCTTTTATAATCTAACCTGACTAATGAAGTGATTTTCCAAGACTACGGTCTGCACTGCATTTTATTAAGAAGGATCTGAGTATAAAAGGTTGTATTAAAAGACTAAAAGAGCACTACTTTGTCTTTAGAGTCCTTTGGACTTAATAAAGCACGATACAAGTACAAGCCATTTACCAATTATCATTTTGGTTTATTAAAGTTGTTTTAACGTGAGAAAATTTGAGGGAACTTCAAGAGGAGGATGTTTACAAGACAAGGTAAACTTTTTATTAAAGCAATATTCTGCCTTCTTTCAAATTCGCAAAAGATGTAACTAGTGCCATCCTAATGAAATTTGAGATCTCATCTAGGGAGCAACTCTGCTGTCAATAGTTATTTTAAACCCACAGCAGAGGCACTTCTCTATGATAAATCCCCCTGGCCTCTGAAGATGAGCCTGTTATGATGTTCCTTCCAAAAGCGATGGAAACAGAATTTTACATGTCATCTTTGAATAGTTTCGGCTTTCTTTGTGTGGGTGAATTAGCCCTGAGCACCCTGGTGAAGCTGCATTAAAAGAACTACAGTGATTCTCCGCCCTGCTGAAATGCTGAATGTTGGTGCCAGCACACGGCTGGCTATAAGGTCTTAAGGTGAAGGTGAAGGGAAGCATGGAATACGAGAAAGCAGTTTCTAAGATTCACAGATTCTCAGGGCAGTTTTCAATTAAATCAGGAGCTTGTGTGTGTATTTTATGGTGTCTATGTGTATATGTTAATGTGCATTTCCAAGACGGAAGACAGCCAGTGAGAACTTGGCTCTGTGATTAATGTTCATCAGGACTTAATGAAAAAAAAAAAAAAAAACAGATGGATCTCTCCGAGGTGTGCTTTATGCCTGGACTATTCCTGCATCAACGGTAAGCCCATGCCAACATCTACACCCCCAGCTCACTCACCTCTCTGACCAGTCCATTCACAACATCCATCATAGCCAGCTGCATAGGGCCTGTGCAATTTCATCTAACCATCTGGTCGCTCCTTTAAAATAAGGCCAAAGGCCATCATCCCTTGGGTTTCTTGAAATTCAAGACCTCATAATACAATATGGAGTCAATGCATGATGTGGGTAGTACAATAAGCGGCAATCAAAAGAGAGTGGATCATTGAGAAATGTGAATTAATGTGGGCTGGCCAACTACACAATGCCCATTTCTACAGATGCTCCAATATGCTAAATTAAACAAGACTTTTTTATTTTATTTTATGAGTTTTTCTTGGCAGTGAATTGTATTCGCTCTACTTGATTTTTGCTTTAACTTTGTTGAAGTTTGCATTACTTTTTTAAGCTCTATCAAAAATGCAAGCTTCAGAATTGACATGAAAATATCTAAAGGTGAACTAATCAATATTGTTTTATAACTAAAACTACAGAAAAAGAAAGAACAATACGAAGCATTATTTGTGGTGAATGATTCAGTTTAGGACATATTGATTCCACTCAAAAGCGGAAACTGGAATGTAGGAATAACTCCACACCTGAGCTTAGCATTATCAGGGCAGAAGTCAGTGGAAAGTAATTATTGTGATGCTACCAATTAGGACCAGTAAAAGCTGATAAGATAACTTCCATTCTATGCATTCAAGTCCCCAAAAACATGCTCAAAAATACAAATTGCAGTAGTGTGTTTCCCATGTCTAGCTGTTGCAGAAATGTCAAAATAAACATTTACTCTTGCAACTTCATTTTTAAAATGGTTTTCAGCATTACAACTAAGTAATTTCAATTTAAAATAGACTAATTATATAACCTATTATAAGAAGTACAATATTAGGCAAGTAATTAATATGTCACAGTAGTAAATATGTCATAAGTATTTGGTTTAGCAGAGAGAAATAGTTTCTGACATAAACTAAAGATGTATTGTTCTACAAGATATATTATGTTACATTAACTGCCAACACATGTTATAGATTTGCCAACACACAGGAGGATTTTCCAATAATATGTTACTGTGTAACAAGCTCTATGACTTTTTTTTTTTTTTTTTTTTTTTTTTTTTTTTTTGGGAGGGAAGCTTTGTTAATCTTTGTGCTATTATTTGGATTTTAACCAACACTGACAATATGACATTTTAAACACATCTGAACTGTGATAAATCTCCAAGTTAAAATGTCTTGAAAAATGCTAGATCAAGATTTTATTGTATATTTCCCAACATGGATGTTTATTATATTTGTCATATTTAAGGATGAATTCATCATTAATCTTTACACAGCTGGTTAAAAAAAGTTTTGTTTTTCCCTAATTCCAAATAACATAGGCAATTATACCTCTAGATGTGACTTGAAAATAAGGTTCCAAATTTATTACTACAATTACAAATTTTAATTATGAATTTTTCACTTTGCAGTAATAATATCTCAAGCCGCATAATTTGTATAAGAAATTATTTTGGAAATATGTCTCAAAACCTTAATGAGTTCAAATATATTTTTATTTTCTGACAATGTTGTCAATGGAAAGATTAAGATTCCAGACACATCCTTTAAAAACTGCTGTATCCCTGCCCACACATCCTCTTATTGCTGTTCCATGAAGATTAACTCTCTCCTTTTAGTTATCTCCGTTTTCACCTGTCTGTTAAAATAACTCAGAGTTTGTTTTTGTCAAAGCGTGAGAATTTTCTTAAAAAGGACCAGCTGTCTATTTATTTGTAAGTAGTCGTCTACAGGCACATTCTAATCACTGCGTTATACGGATTTTAATTAATCTGCCGACAGTGTCTGCATGTTTTCTTAAAGATAACGCAAAGCAAAGGCAGGGGAGGTGTGCTTTTTAATTTTCACCAATTGTTTTTTGCAGATGATTGTGTTTTCGACCAGCTCTGTGTGTAGTCTTGGAACTTTTGAAATCTGCTGGGCCACACGCAAACCCCATTGCATTGCAGCTTTAGTTTTGTGCTTGTATGTGTTTATTAGGAAAAGAAAGAGCGCTTCTATTTACAGATCAAACACTTACACCTGGGAAATGGTCTGTGCAGTGCACTGTTCACCAGATACATAGAAGCACTGGGGATTGAACAGTTCTCTCATCTAATTAGTTTGGGGCAGTAGATTGTTTACCTCCCTCCTACACTTAGAGACATTCAGTCCTGTGACCTTCTGTTTATAATCCTGCCTTTTCCAACCTTGAAGCTATGACCACCCTCTGAAAAAAAAAAAAAAATTGCAGGGGACATCCTTTATTGCGGCATAATCCACATTCCCACTATTCAAGGTGTTTTCCACGTCTTTGTCTCCCGCTGTACTAAAGTGTGAACTAAAAGGACAAAGTCAGTCTTTTTTCCACATCCTCATAACCTCTATAATCTGCTCAGTTGTTTCTCATTTATTATTCTTTATCGATTTTCATCATCAGCCCTAAACCTCCCCCCCAGCCATTCTCACAATGAATCATTCTCTCTTCTCTCCTCAACACACACACACACACACACACACAGACTCACATATTCATGCACCAGTACTCTTCAGCTCATGTTGTAACTACCAATCGATTCAGAGCCTCAAGCATATGAGGTATGGTGTTATTTTATTTTCACTGTAATACATCACATTCATGCATGTAAATGGTTCATTGTTTTTTAGACTGAGATTGGACAAAACACAATGTGCAACTGTGTTATTGTCAAAACCATTAATTGCACTTGCACTAGCTAACAGTGTTTATTAGCAGAGTTTAATAAAGAAGGCACATTATAATGTGTGTACCATTAACCTCTAATATTTACTTTTTTTTTGAAGACAGTGGGTTGTACAAGTATTTGTCTTAGATTAGTTAATAATTGAAAATCAAAGTAAAAAGAGAACATTTTTAAAGCACTAATGACTTTCCATTGAAGGTAAAAATATCAAAGATGAGATAAAAGGAATAAGAAGAAGATCAGTGATTTCTAAAAACAGAAAATGGATACACAAGTTTGAAGTGAACTTTCTCATATCTAAAGTATCAATATTGCAATATGAATCTGGGGGTCAAAATTATACAAGTGATTCAAAGTAAATACATAAAACCATTATTTACTCCCTTTCCAGGTTAAAGAGACAGTCCATTAGCCTTAAATTGGCTTCTGAAATAGATTTTTAAAAATGGAAGAGCTCATTTAAAAAGATATAGTTTTATGAAGCACTAATGATTTGGAAATATTACTTGCCCATTTAAAGACACAAGATGGATCATTTGCAATCCAAAAGAAATATGCCAGGAATCTGTTGTTACAGTAATCAATATCATCTGTGCCAATAGCACTGACAGCTGATGAAAATGTGCAGAAATGTGAACTTTGTTGAGATTTTATGTTTTACTCCACAAATACAAAATGACTGCAGAACATTGCAATGTACAACTTTCTTCAGATAATACTTGGCTTGTCTTTCAGTGTTTCACATTGTTCTGCTCTGGACAAAACTATTGAAGGAGCTACACAATTTCTGGTATCTGATTCTGTTAATATTGACATGTGGTATTATTTAGATCAATAAAGTGATAAACTGCCAATTTTTACTATTTAAACACTGGTAAATGTTCTCGTACTAGAAGCTAGTGTTTGTAATCTATGTGGTAAAAACTTGGATGGCTACATGACAACAACTGATCTCTTGATGTCTTCTCAATCTGTACAAATTAACGTCAGTTCACAAGCTGTTATATCGCTAACAAAATTAGTTTATTACACTTAGCATTACCTCCAGTGTGTTTGATGTTCTGCATAAAGAGAGAATACACATTTAAAAACAGCACGTATTCTGGAAAGTTTATCATGCTGGCAACAATTGAAATGAACTGGATTTTTTTTTTTTTCCTGTCGGGGTTCACAGACAGCCGAGAATAAACCAAAAATGATTGCTATTGATGCTCCGAAGCACTGAAGAGTGAAGGGTTTTGATGTGATGATATGAAGTAATGATTCAGAACAAATACAATGCTTTATGAGTTTTAGCAAAGTGAGTCAAGTATCCTTGTTGTGGGCCGTCTCTCTGTCAGAAACAATGCAGAGATAATTAAGAATGCAGAAAAGCCAAAATAGACATGTCAAGATTTACTGTGATATTATTTTTTTCTTTTTAGCAGCTGGAGAGGTAAGAGGCTTAAAACTGTAAATAACATTTACCACAGTGTATGTGTCTCACTTCTAAACATCTATATAATCCATGTGCTGACATTAGAATCTACAAGTACCCAGTTTGTAGGCGACAAAATGTTAACTGCATCTTATCCACGTCTTTATAGCTTCAGCTATGTTATGTCTTCTCTGTTTTTTTATTGCTTACCTGTTCTTGGGGGTTTTTTTCCCTCAAAGACTAGACAACTTTCTGATTTTACATTCCACAGGTCTGAACAGTGAAATAAAGTGTCATATATATTAGAAATGAATTATGGCAAGAGCTAATAAACAAAATTAAATCAAGTGACACGAATTGCTTTCAGAAGCAAAGTAAATACAGGTTTTTAAATGACAAAGTGAGAAGGCTTCAATTATGACTAATATGCCATGGCTTTATAAACATATTGAAAAATCCCACTGTCCTAAATCTAATTAGGAGGCCTACGTATTGTTTGTACCAACTTTAAAAATACAGAAGGGAAATGTTATGGTTTGAAAATTAATTCTGTGTTTGATAGAATATTCTCTTACATTTGTGTAATTTCTGTTTCTGAAAGCTTTTTTTCTTTTTTTGCACTGGAATAACTTATAATTCAGCTGTTTTTTTAAAAGCTTTGATTCTAGAGAAAATTCACAAGGAAAAAAGTGTTGAAATAATAAATGTTAACAAGTTTAACTGTGTGGGAGTTGTGTTTTTTGTTTCATTAAACTGTTTTGTCCTTCTGTTTAAGCAGATGAGAAGTGTTTCTTAGATTTAATGCTACGATAGACACCAATATTTTACTTTTTTCACTAATGAAAATTTTGCATTGCATTAGGACAAAACTTTTCAGATTAAACCACTATTTCACATTAACATTCAAATTACATTCCCTGTAATCAAATTAAAACAAGGCAGTTTCTAGGTTGAAAATTATTCACTGGAAAACCATTTAAAATCATATTTGGAACCTGTGGCATTTCCAACCTTTGACCTCAGGATCAACAACGGCAGTCACAACACTGTAAAAGCTGCAAGGGTGAATTGTTAATTTTAAGTTCTTACAGTTTGTTTCATTAAGACAGTCAAATAGTATATGCATCTTTAGCTGTGTTAAATTGCCTTTAGAATTTAAATGCAAGAGAGAAATACATTATTGTCTGGGTTTAATAGTCACACTGACAACAGCTAATCATAAATCCTATTACAAAGGCAATTTAACCCTTTTATTTTATTATTTAGAAACTGCTCACTTTTAATCCAGAAAAGGAATTAGATTAGTCACTCTTTAGCTTATTTCTTCAGAAACTGTAGAGTCCTAAGTATCCAGATCAATATTATACTTCTTGGATTCATTTTTAGATTATTATGCTGAGAGACTCTTATTATTGCAACCCAGAAAAGGAATTAGAACGAACTTAGAATCCAGAAAAAAGATCTTCAAGAACAGGAACATTTAGTTTTTATTCTTACTTGGAAACTGTGGAGTACTCATTACTTTTACAAATTTAATGCATACTTAGAAAGTCCAGATAATACCTGCTTATACTTATCTAGCAAACCAGAACAGGAGTATCTAGTTTACATGCTTTAGATTAACAATAGATTCTTTTTGTTTCCTTTGGTTTATTTTGTTTGTATTTCCTTTTAATTCCTGTGTGACAGTCTGGGCTGGGTTTTATTCAATGATACATTTGCAATGAGTGAGGACAAATGCCACCTGGAATCATACTCCAGGAAAACTAAATGGCAAAACACAGGTTTGTTCTACCAGAAAAAGGAGACAGATTCAAATAATGTGTGCCAAGTATTTTGACAGATAAAGTGGAACACAAAAGACGTTTAAAAGTATTTAAAATTTGTAATAAAACACAGAATATGTATTAACTATTTTTTTAATGCATATTCTAACTTCATATAGTTAGAATATATATTAACATTCACAAAATATGTATGTTAGAACAGATATTCTAACATATTTTAACCTCAAAGTTCAAATATTAACTTTGAAATGAATATTTTATTCTGTCAGGGGAGACTGTGGCTTACCAATGAGAGAAGTTGTGAAATCAAGGGGACAAAATCCAGTGAAGAATAGGGAACACCTTTGGCACTTCAAAAAAAATAAAAAACACAAGCCACCAGGGTTCACCATCACCACCACATGGAGCCTCAGTTCCTGAAACAGAAGAAACAAAAACAGCCTTGATAAAACAGCAGCTTAACATTATAAACAAATGCACTTCATCATTTATACCTAAAGCAGAAAATTAATGGCCATTCCAGGCGATCTGAAGTGATCGGTGATCGGCAGACATCGGCCTCATGGATGATCGGTATCGGAATCGGCAACAAAAAAACCTGATCGGCACACCTCTACCTTTTACAGTGTGCAATACTAATATTTTACAATACCTTTGTTTTATAAACCTTGTTTACATTTCTCACAAGTAATAACTTCACACATTTTTCACACCACCCTCCTTCACTTAGATGAAGACAAACAAGGCAAAGTGTATTAAACATGATAAATTAACTGTTTTTAAAGCTTTACTGCATTTAGCTGCATATTAACTGGTTCAAACATCAAAATGCAAACCAAACTTAATAATGATCAAAAACAGAATTACAAGACCTACAAAAAAATTTAGAACATGGCATTATTCCAACTTTAACCTCTGAATTCCCACGCTTCATGAACAAAAAATAGTTTCTCTACCTTTAACGTCATCTAAATTCACTTTACTCTCATGCTCTAAGCTACTTTATGAGTCACCAAGCAACATACACTGAATATTATTCAAAAAAAGCAAAATAAAACTCCTAAAACCTGGAGCTAATAAGATATCACGATCTTTTAATCACCAAATCCAGCAAGACTTCACCTGCGCGTTGGCATACTGCCAATCTAAACCTAGGCTGATAAAACTTACAACTATTAGCAGAAACTGCACAGAAACCGTATCATAGTGCTATCTACTGATTAAATGAAGAAAACATCTTACAGAGTAGCTTTGATGTGTTTTCACCATGTACTGACCTGAAGAATAGTAGAACAGAACTCACCCATTACGACCAATCCACTGCCTGTTGCATTCAGATTGCCTGAGTCAAACAGGAAGTCCGACCCATAACGAACCCGGAAGCAACGCCCCCCAAACAAAGGTTCCACTATTGCTCATATCTCTTCTCCTTCTTCTATAGTACATACTTTTTACTATATCAACCTCAAGAAAGCACTAATTGCAGACTGAATAGCATGTCAAAATGTAAAGTAAATATTTTTTCTTTTTTTAAATATTTTTGGAATACAAAAAATATTCCAAAATTATAAAGCAACAGAAACAATGTGGTGACATTTTTAGGTGCACCATGCTAGCATCCCAACTATTATTTTTTTATTAATGTAATTAAACTGGAAACAGCAGCTGAGTTGATCAAAATGTTTTAAAAATATATAAAACACATACAAAAAATATAAATGTTTTAACCTAGCAATATGGTAAAAAAATGTGTGGTATAATTTTATATTTAATAATATGTTCAGATAATTACTTTTGAAGCCAAGGACAGCAGTTAAAAGCCGAGTCTGTGGATCCAAAAAGAAACTGAGGTGGCCACCACTGGAAATACTCATGATTATCCAAAGATCAAACAGTGATATTTACCCAAGTGCAGTTGGCAGATTACGATGTGTGTTGATGATGTTGTAAAATTGTGGCAGAGTACTTACCAGCTATGCAGTTTAGTGGATTAAGGAATGCCACAGTCACACTCACTTAAACGTTTGCATCAACAAGGAAAGCATCTCCCAAGTCACCAGCTAAATCAATGCATCACACGCTCTCTTGGAAGCTTTAGAGGCTATGCAAATGAACAAGGCAGGGAAGTGACATTTTGAAAGCCCTGGATGGATCACCCCTATTAGCAAAGGCTTTGACGGATCTTAAAAGGTACTTTCCCCTCCCACGATAGCAGTTTATTCCACCGTCTCTCTCCTCTTTCAAAATGATTTGTGGTCAGAAGGATGGTGGTGAGTTCATATAAAACAAGCATAGACTTGAAAGTAGGGGAACCCACCTGTAAAATGGATACCAACAGTAAAGAAGCTGTCATCATTCAGGAAGTGGAGAAAACATAAATAATTTATATGGTGCGTCAGTGCAAGCAAATGTGATAAAGCAGAGGTTTACTGAAACCTACACAACTCAACACATTTAATCAGTTCTTTGTTTGCAGTTCATGACCAAAGTACACCAAAGTATCAGACTCAACAGTACTACTTTTCCTTCACAACAGTCAGACAAAATAATTGCTCACAGTCTAAATTATTACAAGGTGAACATGTGTGACACATTAAAACAAAATGCCATATTCACTCTTCCCATTAAAGGGTGAATATTGCTCACAAAGAATCCAAATGACATGCTCACCTTTATGAAAACTGGCACAGCACTTAGCTGATGAAGCATCAACAGCAACAGCAATTTTGCACAATACAATAGACTAGATTACAGTTGTCGGGGTGAAAGTCCTAAAGCACAATAACACTGGGAAGAATAGAAACACTGATTGAATTCCAACATACAAAATCTTTCACTTAGGAGTGGAAAACAAAATCAGCAGAAATATTTTGAAATAGCAGTACACTATGCCAGTTTCTCACAACATTTAGCGAATACATAATGAGCATCCTAAATAAAGTAAGAACTATTGGTTCTACACAGCAAATTCAAAAGTGTTAGATTGCCATTGTTGATGTTGTACATTAAAAATACAGTGTTAATTCAACACTTGTTTAGTCTGATACAATACAGCCAGATGCCCATATCTGAAGCACTCGAAACTGCCAAACAAAGACTCCAAGCCTTGGCCAGCCACCTAAAAAGATACACAAGAGAGAATGAAGCCAGGAGGATTAACCGGCTCTTCTCC
>NW_015112924.1:537103-555668 GCF_001443285.1 Poecilia latipinna
TCTTCCTGGAGCCTGGCCTTAATTATGAAGGCCAGGCTCCAGGAAGATAACAAAGTCTATTTACAGGAATCTACAACGTAATTCCTTATTATCATTTGTCAATATTTAGTTGGGGCAGCCAGAGAAGCAAGGGTGTGTTACAGTAAAGACTGTAACACAGTCTGATTAATTCTATTAATGAGAAAATTTATTTTACAGATTTAAAAGAGACATTTACTGCTGAAAAACTGGCGGTAACACTTTATTTGAAGGGGGTTGAATAAGACTGTCATGACACTGTCATAAACATAACACCTGTCATGAACATGAATAAGCCTTCATGAATATTTATGACTGTTGTCATAAAGCGTCATTCGGTAAATTATGACACTTTTAATACAAAGTTGACATTATTCAAAATGTCTTCGTTATGACAACTTGACATTAACCAAGAAATCATTACTGATATAAATTTGTTATAAAAGTATTACTGATTGCACTTTAAAAATGAGGTAACTTTATGTTATTAAAGGTAAAGTTTAAACAGTAATTATGTCTTGGTTAATGTCAACTTTGTATTAAAAGTGTCTTAATTTACCGAATGACGCTTTATGACAACAGTCATAAATATTCATGAAGGCTTTTTCATGTTCATGACAGGAGTTTATGACAGTGTCATGTCAGTCTTATTCAACCCCCTTCAAATAAAGTGTTACCAAACTGACATTGGTCCTGACTATATGTGACTATCCTTTCAATATTTACATGGCTGCTATCAGCAGTACAAGCTAATAGCAATGTATTTATGTATGTATTTTTTTTTTTTACATTTTATAGTTTCGAACACCTACAAAATGTGCATTAAGGTGCTATAGAAATACAGAACCATAATCATGAATTAATCTGAACTTAATTCATGTTGTGGCTTTTCTATGTTTCCATTAAGAGAGTCACGGCTAACTGGTGAGGTCTTTCTAATTGCATAATGTTGTATTTTGCTTCGGTTTTCCGCAAAAGTCAGAAGAAATTAACATAATATTTACAAATGACATGTTTAATCAGAATTGGGATTTCATCACAGGAACATAAACCTCAACATGCTTCAAGGGTGGCCTCATTAAAACTTCTGGTGCTCAAAATTAACTGTCAGCTAAAACATGAAAATATGTGAACGAGGACAGTTTTTTGAGGATTCACTCACAATAAAATACAGCTTTCAAGAACAAAAAATTTGATTTATCCAAGTTATAAAACTGATGCTCAAAGGTCACGGCAGGCAGTGTCGTTATCAAAATGTCAAAGAGAGCTAGTTTGGGGAACTGTGAATTTACTTAGATTATTTGGGTCATGAACAAGGGAGATAAACCAATTCAGCTTTACTGAACTTAGACCTAATGGTGTCGGCACTAGTGAACAGCCAAAACATAATATCACTTTTGAATTTATTTCATGAAATTATCTTTACTCTGAGGTACCTAATAAGACAATAGAAAAAGACATGCAGTTTTTCTTATTTACCTGTGGATCGTTGTCTGTCGAACAGAAAAACCCTAGAATAAAATGAGGATACCATTTCACATAGCAACAATAAATTTAAAGATTTTGAAGGATCTTATGTACCTTAGAAAAACACCATCATCAGGTCAAGAGTCCAGTTTTCTTTATGTCAGTTTACCTAAAAGATTGAGCTATTTTAATATTTATAGCACCAAATAGGTCAAATGAGTCACATATTCAGCTAACTACCTGCCTGGTCCTTCAGTTTTTACTGCTGAAATAACATATCTGAAGCAATCCTCTGTCTCTTTGATGATTGGTGCTTTCAATATCAAGAGCACTTGTGAGGCAGTTGCTGAATGACCCGAGAGCCTGTCTTATATGCAGAACAATACAGACATTGGCAAATGCTCAGTTGTTTCAACCAAAACAAACTCAAATCTGCAGCCACTTTACGTCATGTTGGAACAGTTTTAAGGGTTCAAGCTTTGATGTGAAAAACTGTGTTTTCACTCCTCACTCTCCACTCATAAATTGATCGTCATGTCTCTACTGCATATTTCACTGGAGGACAATGAAGTCACACACATCATCACACAAATCTCTATTGGCAATGCCTGACAGCTAATCTAACACTTTCCTCCCTTCATTTATTTTCACTCCTGGCTTAACAGACTGTTATATTTTTTAGCTTGTGTGACTTCCAGAGCACAGACCCTCCTGTATTTCATTGAGTGGCTTTTAATCTCAGTTGGATGCTTTGTTTGGTATGGCTAAGGGTGTCAGACGCCTCATAAGGCCCCCAATGAGTCATTTAAGTTGAGTATTCGGATTTCTTTTTTTTTTTTTTTTTACTAGATCAACGCTCTTAAAGTACTACTTGATTGAAACTGGTTGTAAGGGGCTTGACACTGGTCCAGTACAATGTGCACAAAAACATAAAAAATATGATACTACTGAAACCAGAATGCGGTTATGTGTGAATGTGAAGTATGTTTTGATTTTCTGCTTGCGGAGGTTTTATTTCTTCTGCAGGTGGTGAGTGTATCAGTGTCTTTTACTCTGATATTCTCATCTCTTGCTTCAGGCAAAGACAGCGGCGCACCAAATGTACACCCACATGCATCATTTCTGCAGCAGCCCCATTGGTGACAAGTCCATTCCCACAAGCATTATCTAACCCAATATTGCTCTTCAAAATAGCAAGACTGGTAAAACAAGGATAGCATAACTGGCCAATTTTTAACTGGGCTTCAAAATCTAATTTGTTCCATCCTTTCCTCATGTTTGTTTCTTGGTCCCACCAGACTGGCTGAAAGCATCCAATATAATGGCATATATATTCACCAGTGTTAAAATGTTACTTTTTTACTTCTGTTTGACCTTGCATCTCACAATAATTATTTTTCATTCATTTACATGCCAAAATTCTAGCAGTTTGTTTAAACAAAAGCATACTCAAAGCATCTGAGAACGCAGCCAACAGATCGTGGAAAGTGACAAATTTATCAATGCATAGCTCAACCTCCACTGAAGTTGAAAATGATGAAAGGAAAGATTTATGTAGTGATTTGTCTAGTGAGGATAAGAAAGTCAGCATGAAGCAGTTGTTTGAAGACATAAAAGATCAGAGCCCATCCCAAAGAGTTAAAAGTTATTTATTGTCTTTTTGTAATTCACCACAGTGGTGAATGGGATGAAAATGTAATACAAAATAACCACGGCAGCATTTCAGCAGAAAATATTGTCTTCTGTTAGGTCTTTGTCCAACAGTATTACACTGAGTGTGTCAGCACTTCTTTAGGCAATCATAGTGACAACTGTGTCTTAGTTATCCTAATATTTATAAAATAAAGGAAAAAGTTGAGGTCCTGCCCCTATGAAAGTTTACCTAGTGCCTTTTTGTGTCCGAAAATTACCTTTCTGCACCTTTTCCCAATCTTTCACCAGGAAAACCCTGCACCTATAAAATACTCAACTCAGCCTCCCTGTGATCTTCAGGGCTTCCTCCTTAAATCACAGCTACCAATGAAATTATTTACCTCAGATCCATTTCTACATCATGTTCTAAAACATCCCACTTTTTTTCTACTCAATGAACTGCTTTTCACCTTCACACACCTGGTCTTATTGTATCTCTGCTCTAAGGTAACAGAAAATTTAACATTCATGACACGATGTTTTACTTGAGAGTTTAATGACATCTTTGCTGTTAAAAGTTTTCCAAGGACACAGTAAGTTACTTTAAGCTTTAATCCTCTAGGATGGTTGGAAGAAAAATTAAAATACTAATACCCAATCAGAATACATTCGCAGTCCAATTTCCCTTTGTTTATATGATTTAAAGCAGAAACAGTTGGAGAGGGTACTGATATAACTTTACAAAGTAATCTGTGTTCAATTTGTAGTAATTGTGAATTTATATAACATAAAATAGAGCTAGAAGAAGACATTTTTTGACTACTGGAGAAACTTTCTCCTTACAGACAATACTTGAGTCTCCCTCTGACTCACTTCTTGAGTTATCTTTGGTGACCACAGTTTGAACTGTGTGCTTATAGCTAAACCTTTCCCAGAAACCAGGGCTGCTATAATTACATATTCTTGGACAGTATTTTGCACAGAAAAATGCTGCTTCTGCTGGGTCAAGAAATTTGATTTCTTTTGTGGGAAATGTTTTGGAAAAAATTAATAGTGCTCACTAATTTTTGTGTTGCCAATAAGCCATTAATGACAGTTTAAACCGTTAAGAAAAGTATACGTTTTCTGCTTACACCTACAGGAAGGCACACTCTCTGGTTCCACATAAGTATCCTTATTTTGGAGGAGCATAGCTCCAAATGTTTTGTATTACAATGTAATACCTGTTGTTCATTGATGAGGAAAATATAAATTTATAATTGCTGAACTAACATGTCTTTGACTGGTTTTCATAACACATTCTTGGGTATTTCAGCTCTCACTTGGAAGAGAATAATGCAAAAAAAAAAAAACAGCCTGTGCGCCATTTTTCTGTGCTCTAAATACACTTGCTCAACTTTTTATAAATGTGCAGTATTTATCATTCGGTATTCTACCTCAAAAACCCTCGGTGTATCACTGAGAGAAGGAGAGGGAAATGGCAAAGGGAGTGCTGGAATAAATTATTCTCAGACAAATCTTTTATTTCAACACAGTGCACAAAAAAAAAAAACAAGTGTGCCAGCTCCCCCAGTAATTCGAGAGGTGCTTTTCTTTTGTTCTGCCCTTTGTTTCCAATGTGAATATGAAAATAGAAGTTGCTAAATAAGGCCCCACCCATTTTTTTAACTCTCCAGTGAACTTTAGCTGTCTTCTTCTAGCACCAACAAAAACACTCTCAAGAAACAGATCATTAGCTTTCATTGTTTATCTCTAACTTCTGCATCTATGACCCATGGATCTATAATTTAAATTATAAGCGACAAAACCCAAGCTCTAGGATGGCAAGAGTATAACCGTCTGTGTCTATTAGGCTTAGTAACTCAACAAATTACCTCTGCTTTGTGTTTAATTGAGTTGGCCTTATGAAACAACAATATGAAAGTCCTGTGCTTTGTGCAACTTTGTTTCTTTGTTTGGACCAAATCCATCTTAATATGAAATATTTGTCAAAGCTGTAATATTATCACTTAAACCTCCTTTAATCCAGATGTGTTTTATTCTTGGTAGTCAGAGAAGAGGGAAGTGATGGTAATATTAAAAATGTTGTATTTTTGAACAATAGTAATTCAAGGAGTCAAATAAATTTGCACTATTCTTGTTAGGTCACTTTCAAAATGATACGTGAGTTTCCTAATAACACATTCTTCTTTATTACCTTCAGTTTTACTGAGAAGCCACAGGATCAGATATTTACTTTCACCGAAGCTTAAGTATGAAACTTTTACTTATTTGTTAAAACTGCCACTATGTCGTGTCAGTATGGCATGAGACAGATGATCTGTGAAGAAAACAAGCTACTTTGCCTTCTTCTTGGGGTCCAACAGCCATCTGCAGAAATGCACCACTCCCGGGCAGAAGCAGCCAATCAGAGCTAGGAAGAAGGTCTTAGCGCTGTCAATCACATCACAAGCTGTTTACAGCCTCTCCCTTGCTCTCTACGTTACATCGCAGCTGGTTTTCCACAGCAGAGCCTGTCATGAATGCTCAGGGTAGTCAACATGGCAACCGATGACAGTGGGTAAGCAGTTTTTCTGGAACGGTAGGTCGTTTCTCCAACATTAGAACACTGAGCACCTCATTCACTATTTTCCCTGGGTAAGAGTCAGGTGCATAAAGAAAGCCTGCTCTAACATTATATGCTTATTTTATATTTGAACATAGATCATTTTAATTGAACAAAGTGAGGTGTGTGCTTTCTTTTAGAGCCTAGGTTCATAAATACCCTTTAAAACTTTGAACACCTGCCCTTTTATAGGTCTCTCCACCTCCGTGTTCTGAGCTTCCCGAAAAACAAGTCTTCGAATGAGATTCTGTTGTTCTAAATCATATTCATTCTGCCAGGTGACTCTCTTGATCACACTGAATGCTGCATCAATCAGAGATGTACAGCAGTTCCTCCAAGAACATTTGGAGGTGTTCTTACACCTGGGGTTCAAGCACAAGCTGAAATATTGATGGCCCACAGGTGCATAGTGTATACTAAATGATGCATAAGCTGGATCTATGCAACCTCAGCCTGTATTTAGAAAGTGATGTGCACCTCAAGTAGATTTTATTTACTTCATCTTATCTCTGAATTTTTTAGTTGATCCTTTTGATTATATAACAAGGGAATAATATATATTTCTTTTGTTGCAAAGTGAGAGAGAATTGCTCTGTTTTCAGCCTCTGTCAGGGAAAGTACTGCAGTGATGCAGATGTTTTGTACAGCAAAACGTGTTGGTTCAGTTATGTGCATGTGTCTATTTTTTTTTCTTTTCTGTGTGCTTTGGGCATATCTTCTGCATAGCTCATATATACAGTGTATGTGTTTGTGTAATTGTGTGTGTTTGTGTGTGAGGGTGAACGTGTGCGAGAGAGAGATTTTGAGATACCTGGCATCGTTGATACCTCTGTTTGTTTGGCTCTAGGCTTTCAGACTGTCAGTGCGAGGGCTGTGTAGTGAAACATAACATGCTGTCATCTCTGTAACAAGTCTAGCCGCTGGGACTCAACACACACCTCCATGAGACACAGTGCTGTGGCGCAGCCTCAAACTCTCCACGTTCTGGCGTAAGCAGTTGACACTCAGGACCGTAGCTGCTTGGGGGATGTTGGAAACCAACAAAAACCTTCTCTCTTCTGGTATGTTTTCGTGGTGTGTTTTTTGAGCTTCGTGCGGCTCAGTCACTTCTGTCAAAAAATGTTACGAGACAAATGTGAGAAGATAGCAATCAAGTATCTGCTCAGGGAATCAGCCACAGTAGGAGGGATAAGGTTTCACATTCTGATGTCTGGAGACGCGTCTGATCATTGTACAGGAGGAGGGAAATAAAAAAAAAAGCTTCCAGTATTTGACGTTTTCTCTGCAATCCTGAGCCAGCTTTCATGTTGTTTGTCTCTGCCCATCTGTTGTCTAAACACCATGCTCCTTGAGGCACATCAGCCCTGGTCTGTAAGCTGTTACAGACGGGAAGTCAAGCGCCTCTTTCAATTACTCTCATATTGGCTTGGACCTCCCTCTGGACAGGCCAGGCCTAGTGTCAATCCTGCCCGTAATGAGAGAAGATCTCTCCCTACGGAGAAAGTGTCTCTTTGGGTTTATGTTGTGTGTCCTCTTGCTCTAACCCGACAAATTGAAAGTGGAAAGGGACAGTGTGCGTTTTGACCACACTGGTGTGGTGAAGGTTTCAGTACGGGAACGTTTTCATGTGTCATTTTTACTCACGTTTGACTTTTTTTTTTTTTTTTTGAGACTGCACTTTCACAAACATTTACAGTAGTGTGAAAAAGCATTTGTCCTTTTCAAAATTTCTTCAAAGGTTGCTTTCTGGTCACACTTAAAGTACTCAGGTCATAAAATAAATTTTAATGTTTGACAAAGATAACACAAGGAAATACAAAAAGGCAGTTTTGGAATGATGATTATTCAAATGATGATTTTACGAAGCAATTTTAAAAAACAAAAAAACTATTTCAATTGAGCTCAGTCACTGAAATGTCTGTTTGAGGTCTTGTCTCATCATCTCTATGGCAATTAGGTCCAGAGTTTAACAAGACCATTTAAATCCTTCTGTTTTTCTGCCCATTCGGTGGCGGACTTCGTGGTGCTTTATAGAACATTTTCTGTTGCATAGATGAACCTTGGCTTAAGGTCACTAACTCATGACTGGATGTTCTCTTTAGCAATTTATGGTTGCATCAATTGCGGTAAATTATCAGCATCCTAAAGCAGCAAAGCAGCTCCAGACAGCCACACTGCCATAACCATGTTCTTTTTATGAAATACCATGTCATTTTTACACCAAATGAAACAGGATGCACATCTTCATGAACAATCAAATTCTGAATCATAATTTATAGTTATCACTGAGATGTTTTCTTTAACCAGTGTGAGTCAGTAATGGTTTTGGCCTAACAGCTCTCACACAATTGCCATTTTTGCCCTCTTGTTCATATTGTTGAATCATAGACACCTCATGCTAGTCAGCAAGCCAGTGTTGACTGCAGCTACTTAGAGGTTGTTCTGGATTCTCTTGTGTCATCTTTGATTGGTCATTGATGTATTCTTGCAGTAAATTTTGAAGGTTTGCGACTTCTGAAAAAATTAGTTACTTTAGTTTGTTTCCAATGTTTAGATTTGCTTTACTGTTAGATTAATTTCCTCATCCCTTGTGTACGTCCCTCGCCCCATGTGCCACTTTCTCTCTTTCTCTCCCTCTCCTCGCTGCCTCCCCTCACACCTGCAATCAGTTAGCTAATCAGCTCAAGTCCATTATTCCAGCATTCTCTACCCAGGTACTTATACACTGGTTCTTCTTGTTACATGCAGTTGTTTTCCCCTTTAGTTCCCTGCTGTACTGTTCCCTTGGATTCATAGTTTTGTTCTTCTCTGGCTTCATTGGCTTCTTGTGGTTTTTGTAAGCTTTTTGCTCTTTATTTATTTATTTTTTTGTCATTAAATCTTCAACACTTCTTGACATCTTAAGCCTGCTGCATTTGGGTCCATCAACAAACACCCATCATGACAAAAACTAATTTTTGAGGTTGTCTTTGTCTGATGCTCCGTTGTGTGTGATAATCTGCCACATTTAAGTGTGACAAAATATAAAAAAAAACAAGGGGGGAAAAAAAAAATCTTCACAGCACTTTGACTATTTTCCATTCCCTATCACTCATCTGTAACCAACTAAGCTCAAATTTTGGACATTTGACATTTTTGTTCAACTGAGCACACTGGTCATTTGTCTGCCAGCTAGATCACTGCTGTTGCTGGCCAGCGTAATATAGCACATTCCACTCAACCCTATCTGCAAGCTAAAACTAAACTTTTTGCTCTTCCCTAGGGATGGCAAGTGTGTTTTGTGTATGTCGGTGTTAAAGCCTGGGGTGTGAGTGTGTGTTTGCATTTCTCAGCCAGACAGCTGCATGCCAGCCCAGTGTGAAGGTCAGGGTACAGCACGGCTAGCAGCAGGAGATGTCACACCAGGACAGGCCATGGCAGCCATGCACAAAATTGCCTCAACAGATCACAGACCTCCACCCATCTGCTGTAACGCCAGATTGGGGGGTTGCAGAAGGTTGATTTCAGTGGTCGAGCTAATAGCTTTCAGCGAGATTCACCTCGGTGCCATAAACAGATTTGTACAGTAAATGTTTTTTTTTCTCTCCCCTGACGGATTTGGGGCGTAATGATTATTTTTTTTCCTTCCAAACTATTCAGTGAGTTTTACTATAGCACTATTTTTGTGTAATTATAGTGTGTTATCATCCTGTCTCTTAACATTATAGGTAGAGGCTTGACAGTGTCAGGGTGTAACATTCCTTTTCTTCCCAGATGTGTAAAATTACCAGTTTGTCTTGTTTCTAGGCAGCAATGTACCAGCAGCCCCGAAGATAAATCGCTGGTAGACCTCCTGCACTTTACTGTTGAAAGCAGCAAGTGGACAGAAGGTTACACTCATTAACACAAATGTTGTGTTAATTGTTTTAATGATTTTTTTTTTTTTACATTCCTATTCTACAATAAAATGAATATAGAAGATGGAAACAAAAGTTAGGTGCAACTTAAGTTATCACCTCTACTTTGAACAACTTATAAAGCACCATGAAAAAGTATTTCTCCCTTACAGATTTCTTAGTTTTTTGCTTTTTTGACACAAATTATTACTTCAGATTATCAAATAACATTTTATATCACGCAAAGATAACTTTAGTTAATTTATCAACTAATTTATTAGGGGAAAAAAAAGCTAACCAGACTTCAATAAATTCTGGAGAATTCAGGTCCTGAAGATTTGATACAAAGCACATCTTCCAAAAAGCTCCATATAAGGCATTTCATGGGAAGGTTTACATTTGTTCCATGTTTATTTCATTGCTGGATGATGGCTCTATAGACATATGGTTGCAATGTTTCTGTATTTATGCATGACGACTGCAAGACTTATGAATTTCAGAAATTGACCAGTGCAGGTCAATTACGTCGTTTTTTGTTTGATTTTGAGATTTCTTTGCCTTCTTCATTGTCATTTAAGTGCTTTCTTGATTCTACAGGTCCATCAGTAATTAGGTGAATCTGGATAAACAGAATTAAAGTTCACATGGCCAAGTAGGTTCTGCATATTTATAATTTGCCTTTATTTGCTCAAATCATAATTTCCAGAGCATTTACAGAGGCTCCAAAAGGATCTCACTGTACAAAATTCTAAGATATTAAACAGAATAAAAATAATCCACAACAAGTATTATTAGTACCATAAAAACACTTATTAAAATAAAGACAACGGTGACATTACCATGCCTGCAGGTTTTTCCAAAACGGATGAAAAGAGAGAAAATGTTTGCTGTCTGCCAAAATGCAGACAGCAATACTGAAGTATCTGCAGCAGTAAATCAGATGCCTTTTAAATAGGCTGCCTAAAATCATCTTAAACCTTCTGGGAGAATGTGTTATGGTCTGATGAAACCACAGATGAATGTTGTGCTGGCCGCATGAACCTCGGATTCTTGTTGAGATGAATGGAAATTTCAGCAGTTACAAATGGCAGTCAGTGCAGACCTAAAAATTTCAGGTAACTCCCAGAAAGTTAACGATGAAGGGAGATTACACTGTTTCATTACAGGTGAATGAAGTCCAACATTAAATTAGATAGAAAATATATGGGGTCACCTAAAGAGGACAAGAGAGCCTTTACAATCCAAGAGATTTGTAGGACTTTTGAAAGGCAGAGTGTGCCTTGCAAAACTTCTGGAAGGCTGAAAGATTGGAACCAAAGAAGTCTAAATGCTTAAGCATGAATCCAAATGCATTATATTAGAAATGCATAGATTTATCCATTATTGTCTCTAAGTGAGGAAATTTAGATGAACAAGCACCAGAATGACAAGCAAATGAAAATATGTGCACACACACAAAAAGATTAGAAATAAACATAAAGATAAGATACTTATTCAGAATGTACAGTGAGTAAGTAAGTTAAATAAAAATGTGTTGGAGTGTTGCTACTTGTGCAACCAGGTTATGGACAAAAGTAAAAGAAAAATCTCCTAACACTTGCCAATGATGTGAACAGAGAACAAGTATAATTTGAAAATTTGCTTTTGATTTAAAGGCCTCTAAAAACCATGCTTAATTTGTTTCACAAGGTTTTTTTAATGTTTGGGTTTTGATAGACATCAATACTGGATTAAATGAACTGTCTGGCAATGTTTAATTTAGGGTTACTGTACTAAAAATACTCATATGGAGAAAAAAAAAACAATGAGCAAATGCTCAGAAGATATTTGGCCTTTAGTGTTCTTTTAAGATTAAAACATTGACCTGTTGTGGTTTCTAACTACAAACTGTAAAACAGATATGTTATCACAGATGTATGGTGAATTCCCAACATTGCAAGCAGTAACTATAATATGTCCGCCAAATAGTTTATATGAAATTGTCACCTTTAAATTAGGTAGAAAATCTGTCATATTGATTGGAACAAGCTAATTTCCACACTCTCTGTTAGAATTGTGAAGAGAAAATAAACATGCAAGTAAGCAAATCTATTTTTTGAGCTTTTTGTAAGTGCCAAACACGCCCCGCACAATGCTGCAGTCACAGTGTTTCAGCAAAAGTGGTATGAAACTGTAATTCAGTTGCACATTTCAAGTCAGAGAGGTGTGAATGCTGACATTATGTTGCACAGGAATCACAAAAGATTTTGTTACGCCGAACACTACGCGGGGAAAAGTGAGGTTCAGAACAGTGACTAAGGTTTGTGTCAAAGTTTAATTGCATTCTCAGTGTGAAAATTATAAAACTGCTGACCTGTTGGAGAATTTGATGGCTCGCAGTCACACTGCATAGAATATGTAACATTATTATATGCAGCTCTGAGACCGGTCGCAGAGCTGAAGAAAAAGTCTGAGCTAACGCCTTTCTGTCTGCAATTTCTATTTCTGTTTCCGTTGCTTGTGGCTGATGTGTCCCATCTCAGAGAAGTCAATCTTCCTCACAAAGGAGGAGTCTACCTTCCCGGGGGACATCGTTTATTCATGTATCAGATTTATTTTTTGCTGTCATGGCCTCCCAGGATCCACACCGCATTTATTACAGCGGGATAATGAAAACTGAATTCATATAGTGAAGCCCCACATGCATTGTGTGACTTGGGTGCAGTGTGAAGGTCTCCTCCCTCCGAGCAGGCTCCGTTTCTGAATCGAGGAAGAATTTTGCTGTTTACAATAAACTTAAAAGTTTGTAAAATGCTAAACTTTGTTAGTTTGGTGTAGAAAAAGGGGATATTTAAAGTCAGAAGTTGTTACATTTCTGCACTTGCAGTTTGCTTGAGTCTGAAACTGAGCAACAGATAGAGTTGGGAAAAAAATCTCTGGTGGTCTTAAAAAGAAAAGTTGCACATCAGCATGAAATGAGAGCAGAAATACAGACATCATTCATGGTAATTTTATTCCAAACTACCTGGTTTTGAGGATTTCAGGTCTCTTCAGAGAATACTCTAAAGGCAGAAAGCAACTCACTTTTCTAAACACACCAATCTTCACACTTTGAAAGTTCTCAGCGCAACATACTTTATATTTATAAATGTGAAATTGAAGTCCACTCAGTCCATCCCGGTTCTATAGTAAAATTAAAATCGACGAGACAGATGTTGAGTGACTACATCGAGTTCATTTTGCAGCAATCTGTTTGCGTGTAGTGAGAGTGGAGAGGAACCACTCCCTCGAAACAATGAGATACCTCAAGCAAAACTACATTCAGCATCAACAAACATCTGCTGTGATGGGCTGAGGGTTGAGAAGTCAGAACACACACAAAACTATTTACCATTTATTAGGGGGGAAAAAAAGTCCTTTTCTGAAAAATGAGTTTTAGACAACAATATCTCTGATAATCATGTGTCAAGGAAAGAACCAAAGCTAATCACAGAAACACTGATGCAGGAAAACTATCTATGGGGGGAAAAAAACAAAAAAAAAAACACAAAGTATAAAGTGAATGTCAACAATAGGTCGGTCCAAAATGGAGAAAAAATGGAGAAAAAGTTGAGTGTAGAAGAAAGTAAGCCATGAGGACTTCTGATGGAGAAAGAAGTTAAAGTTAACGGCAGCAAAGGCACCGACAGCTTCAACCAGGAAAAAACACAACTGAACTTTGGAGCACAGAAAAAACAAACAAACATTAAACATAGCTAATGGCAGCAACAGCTCAACTAATGCTTTTATCTGGGAAAGAAATACAACTAACTGCAGAAGAATGGAGCTATAAGTACTTTCTTTGTTTCTTTGTTGATGGCAACAACAAAAAAACAACAATTGGCTTTGTCCAAAGAAGAAGCTGGGCTAAGTACAGAATAACTGCAAAAGAGTATCAGAACAAAAGTCACCTCGTTAATCACAGCTTTGCATCCGCATCACATTGTTTAAATATCACCATCATATTTTCCAGCTCTTCCAGCTCGGCCCTGAAGTTTGGAAGGAGAAAATAAAACAAACACTGAATCAGAAATGACCTCTGAGCGAAGAGAATATCAAGGTAAAGCTTGTACAAATTTCATCACACATCTGACAAACTGCTGGATATAAGAATTGCTCTATAATTCATTGTGTGTATTTTGTTTGTTGTCAAGTCTCATCACATACACACCAACCTATAAGTAAAGAACAGGAACCTGTGTAGATGGAGAATCAGAAATCTTCCATAATCTTATGCTCTTTGTTTGTTTTTTGCCATTGTGTATTCAGTCATCACATTACATGATGCATATATGCATCAGTCAGTGTTTATATCAAACATCAGAAGGACTGTGGTAGAATTGTTGGTGCCAGCCAGAATGCTGTAACTATTTCTAAAACTTGCCTCATGTCACCAGTCCAGACTAACTGCGTAACAGTGTGGATAATTTATTTATTTATTTTTTGTCACAGTGTGGGTGACATCAGTCAGATGTTGTTCTCTGTATTGTCACAGACCATGTTCGTTCTTCTGTGGCCATAGCTACTCATCTCTGTTCTCAACCCCCTGGAACAACTATGTAAAATGACAGAAAAACAAATGCTGCGTATGGTGTGAATTTCACATGTCTCCCCAGTCACTAACATCTGAACACTTTTGGGACTTGGCGGAACGAGGGATTTGCAGCATGGATGTGCAGCTGGTGAAGCACAGAAATGATGTGATGCAATCATGTCTACATGGACCAGAATTTAAAAGCGGTTTTTACAACATGCAATGGGGTCTAAGCTACTAAAACAGTTTTTTTTTATTGCAAAAACAAGGCTGATTTCAGTGTTGTACTCAAACTCTTAGCCACTAGACTGTGGACTGTGACATCACATAACACAGTTTAACTGTAACTGCAAATAAACTATGCAAATAATTATTGTAGCTATTTTGTTCAGACTAGAAGCTGCAGTGCTTTGCAGTTTAAGAGCACTGGTACTTCCAATTTATTGGACATTTGACAAGCAATAGAATTTCATGAAGGGTCTTAGACTGCTGAAGGCAGAAGAAGAAACTTTATTATACATCCATCACACTATTTGCCTTTTGTTTCAATTGAATATAAAGACAAATCTCATAAAATAATAATACTCTGCCTCTTCCTTACTACTCTATAAGTCTGCAGCAAAATATCTCTTGCTGCAAAATATCCCTGCAGCAAGGGATATTTTGGATGAGTAAAAAAAGAAAACTACTTTGGCCTCTGAAGGCTATCGTATAATGTAAACACCACGCATTTGCACCACTGCTATGGAAAACACTGAAATCAGGTGTTGCAGCCATGATATTATCTAATGTCATGCTGCACATAACAGTACTGTTGAAAATGCACTTACCTCTCCATGCTTGATGTGTTAAACTAAAACTGATGCTATTGATGAAACATTTTCTGATTAATTCTGCTCCTAATTATATTACCCTTTAGGTGCACTCTTACAACATTGAGATTTAAACAGTGCTACATGTACAGTAATGTAGTGCTTAGATATGTTGTTTTCCCATTAGAAAAATATGTTTTTCATTTTCTGACCTGGTCACCGGAAAAGGCTTTAAAAAAAGTTTAAAACTGTCCAATTTTTAGTGACCAAATAATTTATTTTTACATCTCTGGTTTCAGATCCCAATGATCTGAAAAAAGGCTCTCTCAGCAACAGTTGCAAAGATTTCTTGTCTTGAAAAGTCTTCATCAAAGGTTGACATTAACAGAGACGGAGATCACTAAATTACTGATGAGAAATTTAAAGGTGGAAAGACATTTGCACGCTTTACAGTTTATTCTAGTGACTGACTTTTAAAGGACATGTTTGCATCTCAGTAATAATCTGATATTAATCTTTCTTGGACCTTACGCTGAAGACGGTCCTAAGATACAAACTGAATTTAGCTCACCCTATCCAGAAGACCAAATAGAAGCATGCCAGTCTTGAGTGCCCTCCTTATACATTTGCACAGTTAATCACAATATGATGTGTTGCAGGTTTTCTGGGCATATTGCAACAGACACTGTGGTTTTATGTCACATCCCCCACGCTCTAGGAATTTGAGTGCAGAAAAAAAAAAAAAAGCTTCATATACAAATACACATGCTTGGGTGCAAGAGAAACCATAAAAATGCTGTTTTTTGAGGGATGTGGATGTGATTAAGGGTTTAAAACGGAGCAAAATCTAGCATAAGAGGACTTAATGTGGGTTTAAGACTTTATTGAGGATTACAAATTGAAGATTCAATGTGTGTCCCATGCAAACAGTATCTGAATATTGGCTTATTCTGAATAAGGTTGCCAGTCGAAATACTCCTATGCGTATGAGATGTGTGCTAAATATTTCTGTGTTACTGCCTGCCAGATAAAACCCAGGCTTTGTTGTCTACTGGGATCCCTCACATGACTGCATGATTGACTGACTTACTAACTAAATTAATAACTTGTTTATCTATCAGCTTAGATAAACACTTTAAATGACTGGAATGCGAAATTTGATATGTTTCCATGAGCTGCAAAGTTGGATACATGCTGGTTTTTCTCGCTGTGCTGGAAGTCAGAAAAACACAGATTAAAAGAAAATGGAAAATGCAGCGAGGGACCTCTATGGGTTGGAAAGCCAGAACCTTACAGCCTCTGTCCTTTGAGAGAGTCATTATCTCCTCCCCCTTCATCATCACACCATAATCATTTGTCTGCTTTACCACAAGTACATGTTTCCCTCATCAGTATCTGCAGTGCCATCTGACATGTTGCTTGCCTGACAGGTTGGCCTTTTTAAATGATGCTTCGTCACTGAGGAAGGCATGTAGTTGCATTTGTGCGCTGGTTGTCCTTGTGTGTCAGGCCAAAGGAACAAATGGCTAAAGAAGGAGGAAGGGAGAATGATGACCCACGGGGGGAGAAGAAGAACTTAGAAGAAATGGGGGTGGAAGAGACAATATGGCAGACTACAACAAATGGTAGACTTGTACAAAGGAGGAAGAAATGTTACATTTCTTTCTGTGATAGCTTAAGAGAGGCCTAATGTAAAATGACATTGTAATAGGTGGCGTTTAAAACTGCTCTTTAGAAAACAAAGAGCAGTTTTTGCCCTCGGTCTAGTTAAATAAAACTTTAGTGCCACAAAAGTTACATGACATTTTATAATGAATTCATACTACAGGAAATTTGTGATCGTATTTAAAGAGCTACAATTTTATTTATGTTTTTAGATTTAAAAAAACATAAAACATTTGCAAAAATCAGATTGACACATTTTGTTCTATGGGATGCCGTTAGTGGAAAATGATCTAAACAAAAACGACTTAGTTTCAAACACAATGATGAGAAAAGCATAATAAACATCACTGATACTTCATTCTCCCGTCATTCTGTTGTTGAAATTTAAAAAAGGATAAATAAATAAAAACATAAAACAATGCTAATCTGCTGTTGGAGATCTCTTGTCTAGTCAGGCTGCCATATGTTGTTAGATTTGTAGTTACACCATTCTACTTCAGGTTTTGTTTAATGGGTTCAATACCATGCTATAAGACAGTTAACATTTGAGACATTATTTTATAACCTTTCTCTGCTATAAACGTTGCCACAATGTTATCCCAGTCTGTGCTGTTTGCTGTGTGCAAATATCACTTACAAACATGAGACCTTTACAGAACAGCTGCCTTCATTCTTTGAATAACAAACAAAAGGCATGCACTTGTTAGGCGACTGCGATACAAGTATATGGGGGGAAGGAATGCATGTATTTGCTGGTTTGAATTAGTTTATTACATAAAATCACAATAAAACACACTGAGATCTGTGGTTGCAATGTCACAAAGTGTGCAAACGTTCAAGGTGTATGAGTAGTTTTGCGAGGCATTGTAGCAGCTGTGGGCATGTGACACACTGATAACTTGGACAGATGGAGAGGCGTCTTACATTCTTAAAATCATAGCCAAGTGATTTTTAAAATAGGGCAGACAGAGCCAGTTTTCTCTTAGTAGTTTCCCCTCTCACTCTCTCTCTCTCCCTCCATCTCTCTCTTCATGTTCCATCCTGTCCTTCTCAGTTTCTCATTTCTGTCTTACAAGCTCGCTGGACCCGTCTTGCTGACATGCTTCAGCACAACCGCTAAGCACATCGCGCTGTTGGGTCTGGAGTTCACACTGCTGACAGTGCCAATTCATTAGTGTCCACTGACGCAGGGCCAAACTCCCATGCCACAAAGCATTACATTTTTCCCCCCACAGAAGCTTTCTTTTTCTCCAGGTTTTGTCTGCAAGGAGATGCGATTACAAAACTACATGCTTACTTCCTTCACACCAAGAACCTATTAGGTAGACGATTGAAAAAAAGAATGACAGCTAATCCACCAGAGCATCTGAAAACTCAACCAGGGGCCTCAATTATATGCGGATGGCTTCCTCTGAGTCTTTTCACCGCTTTAATTAGATTGGATCCGCCTTCTAATTATTCTAATTGATGAATTATAACTTGATTATGTCATATTACAGCTCAGTAAATCTAAAATGTGAATTTGCTTGCCAAATACCGAACTGACTACCAGTCATCTGAGGAAAAAAAATGGTTGGCCTTGGCCGTGGCGAGGGAGATGCACAAGAACCACAGCAGACAGTATATTTATTTTCAGTTGCTTCTCAGGATTTGGGCTCCTTTAATCACTTGAACCCCAATCAATTAGACCTCAGCTCGTGTTATTTCAATAACTAATCTGGGATTTGGGGGCAGAGTCTTCATAGTGTTTATGCCGTAATTATATCCAAAATGCATTAGCAAATGTTTTTAATTTATGTTTGTGTCTGATTTAGCACTGGCAGAACCCAGGAGCTGTGCTGCTTTAATGCATCCTCCATGAACAACATTAACAAGAATTTGATGATGTTAGATCTGCTTAATTAGCCCTCTTAAGACCATAATTGTAACTGGGGCGCCT
>NW_015112924.1:560169-589524 GCF_001443285.1 Poecilia latipinna
CCTGTCGGCGCCGACAGGTTGGTCATAAGAGGGTTAATTAGAAGCAGCAAGGGATTTGTTTGATGTGATAAAAATATCATTTAAGGTGAACGGAAATTTGTGAGGTCAGGAGTATTACTGCCACCCACTTAAAGAGGAGACAGGCTCTGATTAAGACTGAGCCGCTCGAGTAACGGTGGGAGTAGAGCTGGGGAATGCTTGCTACTGATTTTAAATAAGAACTTAATGAACATTCAGCTTTCTCTTTGGCTCGCCTTTGACCTGCACCATGACCCACCGCCTGAGCTCCTATGCCCCAGCCATTCGCAGCAGATAAAAATGTATGTGGGAAGCAGGTTGACATATGTGTATCTGTAAATTTCTCCCGCCCAAACATGCAGAGACAATCAGTTCAGAGGTTAGAGTCCACCCAGGCTTGATTTACGAAGGAGCTTTCACCACTTTACGTCATCCATTAGCATCTGATGTCTGACGGTACTCAGCCTAAACAGCTCACCACACAATCAGTGGACTTAATTTATCAAAGCGACTCATAAAGTGTATGGTACTGAATTTATCTAAGCCTTTTGCCTTCGGGGGATGTATTTGCTCAATTAAATACACTTAAAAAGACAAAAGGTTTGCTGATTAATTATTTAGCCACTCCAGCAACTGAAATAATGTGAGTGTAGGCGGAGGTGTTGAATTACTGCCACACAGCAGAAGCGGTTAATGAAAGGCAGCTTGTTGCTACACATGCATACAGCTTTCAGCTTCATAACACATCTGATTTAGTAATATATGTCTGAGCTTGGCATTGTCTGTTTGCTATTGCTAGTGGTTTAGTTGTGATCTCCAAAGTTGTGATGAATTGAGTACAGTTCAGACCCCGAACTCACGACCAACGAAAGGTTAAAAGGGTTTTACCGACAACAATTCGAACGTGCAAGATGATCGATGTTTATCCTAGGGTACAACTTTCAGATCAAACTCTACAAAACAGACAGGAGAGTGAGTAACTGGGAGTACAAACAGGAAGTAATGTGTAAACAGGAAGTAAAGGATTACCCCACAGAGGTTGTTTTTCAGGAGATCCTACTGAGAGACTCTGACCTCAGCAAACTTTACTTGGCGAAGTAACTGTTGAGGGAAAAAATGTCTGTTTACCAGGGATTGATTTTCTTGCAGGACCACAATAGAAGGGAAACCATAAGTAGTGATATCATGGAGTGAGGAAACTCCATCAGGGGGATAAGTCAAAGTAAACATACAGATTGTCTTTAAAGGGCATGAATCAGCAGCTAATGTTGTGGAGAGGTTTAAAGTGGGACTGGGTTCTAAAGCTGGATCCAAATCCTTGAACATCTCACGGAGCTCTGTTGAACCCGTCGTTTGATTAGAGTTTGATTGTGTTCTTCTGTAACTTTTATAACTAGAATCAAACTAGAATGTACAGTATGCAATTGACTTCTAGTCTGTTCGCGTGATCGGGTTGAATGCACTTTATACTTCTGTATAGAAATTGAATATTCTTTTATGAATTGTCTTGAAGCAAAATTTGTTGTGAATTGGCACTGTATAAATGAACTGAAGTGAGTTCAACTGAATTATGCCACTGCCTCAAACACACCAAAACATGATCATCCAGCTAAACCGGCAGGCCAGGAAAGATCAACATTGGTGGAAGACGCAGCTAAAAATCTTGTGGGAACTCTAGAGGAGATGCAGAGTACTAATGCTCAAGTGGTAAAATCTTGTAAACTATTCAAAATGCATGCCACAAAAATGACCTTCACAGAAGAGCTGCAAAAAGAGAGACTGCTAAAATTAATCCAAAAGAAAGAAGCCCAATTTAGCCCAAATCTTTTTGCAAAATATCATGTTATGCTAAACATATCGCAGGAATTGGCAGTAGAGTCATGTGTGCTCCTGTTTCTTGTTTTGTCTCTTTGGAAGTTATATTTTCTCTTTGACAAGATGTGAATTTTCTCAGAGAGAAACTGTTGTCGGGTTGATTAATCTTTTGCAGATTTATTGAACTGTCTGCAGCAACGTGACAGTCAGCACAGGGGATTTACAGATTTTGTTGTGATGCCATGATCTTTTTTCAGTGGCATACTGCGCCAACCATTGTGAAATTTCTTGTGTGCCATTTTTGAGAAATTAAACTTTTGTGTAATTTCTATCAGCAAAACGACAAATTCAAAACATTAAAAAATAAAAATCCAATGCACCTGCTTTACTTTGAGACCTGATTTTGTGCTTCCCAGCATTCAAGCTGAGAGCATAAATCTCACTTGCTGAGTTTGAGGCCAAGGACGATATTGAATAAGCAACTGCAGCAGAGTGACAGATTGATCTGCTGTGAGCATGATACAGATGTAACCACGCAATTCATTTTCCCACACTGTCAGTGTATTAAGATGTAAGGTGTGTTTTCTTTGGCCCAGTAAATAAGTTTTTATTGTGTCAGTCCCTCAGAGAGTCATTTCATTATTTATAATGTTTAGATGGATAAACTGCTTTCTGTGGTTCAAACAGGCAACTCAGTATGCATAATTCAAATTTTTAAAAGTCTATGATTAGTCCTTGAGGAAAAAGGATTAAAAATGTTAATAAAAATGACATGTTTATTAACTTTTAGTAATCTAACCTACATGAAAATTGTGACAGATGCTGTGGGACCAACAGTAGATAAAACCTTCATAGCGGTTATTTAAAAAAAATAGTTCACTTTACATAATTTTTTTTTTTTTTTTAAATAAGTTGATGTTATAAAACTATTCTGCAGCCTGGCAAAATATCAAAAATGAATTTTTCAGGAATAGTGGGTTCAAAGCCATATTCAAACCTCAGTGCACCATCAGTACATAATATCTCTGAAAAACCCACATGAACTCAGGTGGATATTGATCACGATGCGGGCTGTATACGCAAAAAGAAAAAAAAAATCTGAGTGAGGTCAAGAAAAAAAAAAAAAAGTATCCTCTTTGGGAGTTCCAACTCCCACAATCCCTAGTTAACCCAAACATCAGCACAAAGTGAGGCAGCTCTCAAGGTCAGAGGAGACGCCTATACCTACATAAATCATGAGTGGAGTCATCACAAGAAAAACCTCGAATGCCCATAAGCGTCTCTCAGTCCCATGTGTAAGAATCTTTCTTCCCTTTTGCCTCACAAAGGCATTCATCACATTTTCTTTCCATGTTTTTCCCTCTATTCTTTTATGACTGATGTGCTATTCGAAAACTATCCAGTAAAGGTAGATCCACAGGCATTAGCATTCAGTCATTTTAGTCTCTTTATCAGCTCTCGGTGTTTGCATGTGCTAGAACCTTTCGATTGAATGTTTACTTTGCTTGGAGGAATGAAAAGACAGAAGAGTTTCATAGGAGGGGAAGAATTTGGGGAAAAAAACATTTAATACATTTTAGCTGACATCTATAGCTTGATTTCGGTGGTTGTCATTTTCTTTTTTGTACGTTTTTTGTTGAGGGGTGGAAAGGTTTTCTTTTTACTTCGGATGACCTATATTTGTTACGATCAAATGTTTACATTCAGTCTACTCTGATTGAATGTAAGACCTGAGTCAGTCAGCAACTTTTTTACATTCAGTTACACAAGTCCACATAATTGGGGTTTTATGTGACAAACCAGCACTAGGAAGGGCTAATTACAAAGTGGAACGGTGGATACATAGATTTTACAAATAAAAATTTGAGAAGTGTGATGTACATTCATGTTCAGCCACCCAACGTAAAATAAAAAAAAGAAAATGCTTTTAGTATGCATGCCAAAAATGTATTTATTTATTTATTTTTTGCCTGTTTTAACTACAAGACCTTCATATACATGTTTCATTTGTCCCCAACATGGCTGCGTGTTTACTAAACTGTTATAATAAAACCTTGGGAACTTTAATAGAAAATAGAAAAAATTTAAAACAAACTAGCATAACATACAAATGGGCTCTATTTATTAAATAACTGAATTTGGAAATTATTTTCTTTCACTGGATTACGGGTATTAGACTAAAAGTGTTTGAACACAAGTGAGGAGTATAGCACTGTTGCATGAAATTCTGCTAAACACATAGTTTTGTGTAATATTGTGATTTAACAATACTTTTGCAAGAGACTGTAAGTATCAATGCTACAAAATTACATGCAAAACACTAAAATTAAACTATAGCAAACCTTAAGGTAGTGATGATGTTTAATAGATCAGTGTTTTTAGTTTTACCCCTTTAGTATTTCAGTGCAATTATGCAAATTTTGAAAGTTCTGCAAATCAGCCCCAAAGATTCTTGTTCCACAGAAATATCACAATGCTTGTGCGAACTTTATGCTTTATGCTTTCGTCTTACCAAATCACCATGACCAATATTTGTACAATGCCTATGTTGTAGTTGTTGCAACAGTGTGTTTGGCAGCTACCAGGTGGAGGAAGCAAGCAGAAGTAACAATGTCAATGAACATTAGGAAACACGAGACACCAGACTTCACCAGCCACAACTGTGTGCACACCACAGTGGTAGGCTTAAAAAAAAAATTGGCAAAGACCAGATGGAAACCTGGGGGAGAGGCACTGAAATGTCGTTAACTGATGCTTGGCAGGTGAGTAAGCTGATGCAATGCCCTGAGCCAGGTGGGAAGTGCATAAGCAGTAGGAGAAAGTGAGAACACCAAAAAAAGGAAAATAAAAAAGTAAAATAAGGGAAGAAGTATGGAGGCTGATGAAACTGAAACCAAGTTCATCTTTATAAGTACAGGCTCTATATGTTCTCAACAAAACCACATCAAATCTCTCTCACTCTCTCACTCTCTCACTTTGTCTGTAATGGTAGCTGCACTGAAATAAGTTGGAATGCATGTCCTAATTTCTGTTTTTGTTCTAATTTTGCAGCGTCATTATAGCAGTGGGCCTTGATAACGTCCTAAACTCCTCCATTTACTGAAATTTAAAAATTAGGAAAGACCAAAACATCATGCATTTTAACCTTTTTCTGTTCTTGACTCTGATGCTGCCACCATCATAAGTGAAAATACTAACAGAAATGTCTAAAGCAGGTAAGATATTGCCTACTAATAATCTTTCAACTCAGCATTGCTTCAAAACTTCCACTTTGAAAATTTTAAATTAGAAATTGCATACTTTAAGAACAGACTCTGACTGGAGGAATCTTATAGAAGTGGCATTTCTATTTCATTAAATGATGGTGAAAATTGTAACAGACCAGTGCAACCTACTGAGTGTCTCACCCAGACAAAACAAAGCATTGATCATAGTTACAATGCATAGTATTTTAAATCATTTACACAGTAAACAAACTACAAATGTACTAGTTTCTAGTAATATGCAAATAAAAAAGTAACTTTTGTGTGCAATGGCTGCCTTTTAATTTAACTTAATAAATGATAAAATGAACTGTAGTCTGTGAACTACTAGCTTTGTGCTTTCTCCATCTCATAACAGAGCAGATGAAAATTTCTCTTTGCACCAGATGCAAAGAACTTTTCTTTATAATTGCATTTTGTTTAACAACCTTTGCATGTGAAGCTTCTGCTGGAATGTTGCAAAGTCATAAGGTTTATTTGTTTATTTCATTGTTTATCTGCATAGCGACAAGCATTAATTACGTGTGTTAACACTGAACACTATGACTTTTATAGCCTTAAATACTTTTCAATACACATCCCCAGATGGGCCTTTAACAATATAAAACTGTTTAAAAGTTAGTAAACAGCATAGCAAGAGAAAATATCATACATAACATAAATGTTAAAATTAGCTTAAAATAGACTGCAGTGAGACAAAATTGCTTTTTGCTGTTAATAAATATCTATACAATCCCCCTATATACATGTGTAATGTGTCATTTAAATGTGCAGAGAGAGAGTTGCTCTTTGCTCAATGAGGCCATTCTTAATGAACATCTGCCTCTTTGCAAACTCAGTTTTGCACATATTTAGGACATAACTTTGTGATTTTGCGCCTGAAAAACAAAAATAACATTTTTATCACTTTGAATAGGAAGAGGTGAAACTAAACTGCCTGGCTGAAATATGTTGGTAGGAAAAACTTTTGGTGATAAAAACTTGTATAATAAATATATTTGTTTTTATACAAGAGCATTGTGCTTTGTGCAACATTTTCTCTTTTCTGTTGAAGTCTGGGTTTTTCACAAAACATTATTAGCATTTCTTTATCATGACTCGTTGATACACCTTTGGAGAAAAATGGGTAATTAAAAAGCCAATACCTCTTGCAATTTCTGGAAATTTGCTTATTATTGATCTCCTTTTCTCCTCTCCTGCTGTGAACCAGAAGCGTTTCTCTATTGATCTCACATCACACTGTGCAGTGTACCGGCACAGTATTTTTAAATCTCAGGCTATTATGTATTGATCTATAAAAACTTTTGCATTTTTTCCCCCTTCAAAATACATACAAGTTAGTTTGACGGGGTGTCATTTTCAGCTCAAAGCAATATTAAACTCACTGGGGTATTAATTGCTATGCTCATACAGAAAATGAAATTGTTTTCATTAATTTATCCCAAGCAATACTGCGGCGTTCATGTGCACCATTAGCACAAAGGGCATTCTTGGATTGCTTCACTCTTTTAAAACAAATCCTTTTACTCTATCGGCATCGTTTCTCTGAAGGTTGTTGAAATCTTCTAAGCATGCAGCCACCTCAGTGCCAATTCATGCCTGATTTACATGATTTCTATATATGGCTCTCACTTCAAGGTACACCCATTGCGGTTTTGATACAGAAGTGCTTTGTTGTTAGGAAACAAGGAGAAAAGAAAAAAAAGACCAGAAAACAAAAACAAAAAGTCTATTTCTGTCAAACGACAACCCTCTACAGTCTTGCGGATGTCAGAAGTTGAATTTACAAGACAAAGGCGGTGAGCACGCTGCAGCTCTCTCCTGACAGATGGATGAGAAATAAACAACAGTGGCTCAGAGGAAAACACATTCCCAGTAAGCAGAAGTGAGACATTTGGCAAGATGTCCACTGTTTTTAAATGACAGCTTAGGGTCTGTCGCTTTGTTCTTACTCTAGTATCCATTAGTCATGTTTAGACTGCAACTTTGGTGTCTCTTTTGCTTTACTTTTGCTACCATGTATAGTCGCTGCACTGTTGTGTGGGCCAGCATTAGCGTCACATTTTTTTCTATTTTCCACATGAGAGCCACATTTGTAAAACTTATATTAACCCTCTGAAGCGTAACTGGGTCCTTTTTGACCCGGTGAGGTCATCTTTTTGCAATATCTTTGTAATGAAAAGTTTTCATCACTTCATATTCCAGGTATTCCTCAAGAAGCATGTTACTGATATCATGCAATTCAAATTTTTAATTTACCTTTTATACATTTTAAGAAATAGCATGTTTTATGTTACTACCCCATTCTTCTGTGAGTGGGTCCAAAATGACCCGCATTCATTTCCTATGGAATTTAATGTAAATCTTTGTTTCTTACTAACTGTGACTGTCAGGAAAACATTTTTTGTGAACCAAACACACTGAGACCTAAGTGTCACCCCTGAATAATATTATTTTACACAGCAAGAACTCTTACATATATGTATTATCTTTATTTTTTATCTCACAAATGTGTTTGTGTGTCTCAATCATGAGTACTGTGACAGTGTTATTGTCACGAATCAACATATTAGCCTTCTTCAAAGTTAGCTAACACTAGTTATCTAACCAACTAGCTAACATTAGAGTAGAGCCGTTGCTCCTTCATGTCGAGAGGAGCCAGTTGAGGTGACTCGGCATCTGGTCAGAATGCCTCTTGTACGCCTCTCTGGTGAGGTGTTCTGGGCACGTCCCACCAGGAGGAGGCCTGGGGAAGACCCAGGACACGCTGGAGGGACTGTGTTTCTCAACTGGTCTGGGAACGCCATGAGGAGAGGAACGCCCAGAGGAGCTGGAACAAGTGGCTGGGGAGAGCAAACTCTGAGCCTCCTTTCTTAGGCTGCCGACCCCTTACCCCGGATGGATGGATGGATGGATGGATGGATGGATGGATGGATGGATGGATGGATGGATGGATGGATAAATCACACACATACACACACTCACATGTGCGATACACATAGCATAATAGAATAGAGACAGTAATGTTAGCAAGCTTGGTTAGCTAGCTAGTTTCAAGAAACATGCTCTTTTGCAGCCTCCCCCAAAATGACAAAAGTACCATAAAAACACATTGATTGTAACCCGGGTCAAAAAGGACCTACTCACGGAAGACTGTATAGTCAGTCACTCACGCATCAGAGGGTTAATGAGGGAGTCCTTTAAAATTACAACACAGTAAAAAGAAAAAAAATCATTGAATTTTATTTTATTATTTTTAATATGAATTACAAACTATTAAAATACTTAATTTTACTTTGTGTGATCTATTAAAATTCAACGTCTTTTCATACTACAAGGCTAACAGGAACTTTTAACTTGTGCACATAAGAAAGTCTCTGCGTATAAATGTGTAATGAGGTTTCATGGAGTCTCATCCAGCCAGGTTTATGAATATGCATGATTTTTTATTTTTTTTTCTTATCTTAGAGACTTCCTAATGTTTGGGAAGTTTTCCAAGAAAAGGGTGTGATGGATCTCAATGTTGCTGCAACGAGATAAGTGACAGAGAGACATTCTCGAAGTTGTTCTCAGGAGCACAAGAAGAAAAACAACAAAAGCACATTGTCTGTGATTCTGCATGTACGTTCACACCCTTTATCTGTGCCAGAAGTAGTGGGTGGTCACACTGTGAGGTGAAAACTCACACCTAGGATTAAAACACTCACAGCAGATCTGTAGTCCTGTGTCAACAATCACCATATTATGTGTGCTGTAGGTTAGTGTGCAGGCTGTGTTAATCAAATTGATGATTTTGTTATTCAAATGTATTTAAAAGAAAGAAAACTTGATCACGGTTAGATTGGAACTTAATATTAAACCCAATGTAACCTTATGATAATACTAAACAGTTTAATTTAACAAAAAGTCTTATGAAGCATAAGCGATTAACCTCCTATACTAATGTACTACTTATTTAAGTCACACAGCTGTATCTTCTTACTTTAGACCATAGATCATGTCTAAAGATTAAAATCTTAGGTCAAAGGTTCATAACAAGTGTTTCCTAAATTTCTTTTCAACTTCTCTTTATGTCCATGAGCTGATGTAATATTTTATAGCAAAAGGTAACGATCGTACTTATTTTATAGGATTGATTAACATAATTGACTTACTTAGCTGCTGTGCCCAAATAAAAGGTCTTTTTCTAAAGACAAACATAAAACAAAGTAAAAACCTGAACCTAAATATCAACAAGACTCTGAAACAATTAAATAAGTGAGATAAGACTTGTAGTCACAAACTGTAGATAGTCAAAATACTCAGGAAACTGTGAAGGTTGAAAACGTTACACAAACATTGATGCGAAAAATATCATGAGGCACTAAAGGCTGTTATTACTTAATATTACCAAGTAATTAAATTTCCTGAGAAAATAAAATTTGGGTTTTCACTAGTTGAAAGGCTAGAATAATTAGAATAAATTTATAATGAAATCTATCATTCTGCGTATGATAAATCTTAATAATTGAGTTACATTTTTCAAACTGAATCCCTGAAATAAATTAATATTTAAATTTTATTCAAATGTGGAAAAGCAATGTACACTGTCCTAATGGTAGTACACTACAAACACTACACACATAACCTCAGCCAGATGATAAGAAGTGATGTTCCACAAAATATGCTAAATATTTGAGCTTTCAAACCCAGGAAACATGGATTTTTATACCAACATATATCAAAATATATAAAGGAGCAGTTTACTTTAGATTGTTGGATACACTTTTCCTTGCACTGCAGAAATATCTGCCTGCATGCTTTTTCTGCTGTTTCCTTTCCGCGTGTGAATGAGAGACCGTGGCCGATGCCACGCTCAGGTGATGAATGACCAGCCGTGGATAAAGTACACAGCAATAACCCCTAGGCGATTCGAAGAACACTCAGGTATGGGCCAGTGAATTTATCATTCAATTGTCAGAGGATTTTATCAAGTGTGTTTTCTCCGGTGTCTTCTGATTTATTTTACAATTTGTAAAAGTCGCTCCGAGTCAGCATTCGACAACCAATGAACAGCGAGCTTAAGCACAATCGAGGAGTTGAGCAGCTGTCCTGTGAACAGCAGGAGGACGCCTTTTTAAAATGTTTAAATGCAGGAAGTGGTTAAAATTCTGTGTCTGTCCAGAGCTGCGGAGCATGAGTGGTGCAACAAGCAAACAGGATGTTTAAACAGAAACGGACGACCTCGCTCTCTCTCTCTCTCTCTCTCTCTCTTTCCTCTCGCTGCTCAGACGAGAGTGCGTGGGTTTGGGCAGCATGGTGTAGGAAGCACAAACCCTGCTGAGCCCCGTGGGCTATGAACACTCATCAGCACATGGAGAGCTGTTCGCTATTTTGAAGGGAATATCTGCGCTCTCCCCCATTACACAAATGGGTCCACAGCAGCGGAAAAGTTTCCTCTGCGATACCTCTTGTTTATTTCTAATGAGCAGGCTAATTGTTAATTATTTTCTTTCTAATTGTGGTGGTGGACCTGGCCTCTCAATCTGCAGTGGCAGGCCTCTTAAGGCTTGTAATGGGGCTAATGTGATATTGAAACTCATGCGCTTTGTCTTGCAGTGGCATTCTGTCCCCTCTAAACCTCCCATTAGCCAACAAGCACAGCAGGAAGGCAGCCCTTGAGGGACATTACCAGTCCCACCTCTTGAAGGCATAACATGTAAGCTGCCTCTCTGCGGAGGGAGCCCTGTTTTCTGCCTCGCCCAGTTCTCTGCATCTCTCTGTGGGCTTGGCAGTGTCAGCGTAGGGGTGGCAGTGATTGATGACACCCACTGTCTTTAACACAGTATGGAAATATAGCACCAGATGTCTTCACGGATGTATGGTTCTGCAAAGTTCTGTAAATTCAAATCTTAAGAATTAAAAAAAAATATATAAGTTGGACATTGTATGTCAATGTGATGACTAACAGTGGCTGTACAGGTGTTTTTTAGTAACTAAGAAAACCATCGAAATTATTTTTCTAAATCCACTGAAATACAGTTTAACAATCTACGATACACAGTACCGTAGCTATACACATTACATATTATGATCCAAAGCCGTCAGAACTGCCTACCGAGAAATGTAGACAGAAAAACTTGATTCAGATTTTTCCAGCAGAGCTTAACACCTGCCCACTGCCATATGCAAGAATATCTTGTTTAATTGCAATTGTACTACTAAAGACAAGCCAGTCAACATGTCTGACCTTGCCCCAAAAGAGATTCTGGGGAATGATGTCAAGAGCTCAAATAATGCAGATGAGCTGAAGGCCACTATTGAACCATTCTGTACCCTTAATACGATGCAGCAGAGGCACTGCCTTATAGTGTATAGAGGCCCTCTCTTGGTATTGAGTGTATGTGCTGTGCAGTCCCTGGATATACTAGGCTGAAATATTACTTTGGTGTAATATTCAAATGTTCAGAGCAACAGAACTTTGGTTTCTCATCAGCTATAAGCCTTAACTTCAAAATTAACAAAAAATAATGCTATGGATATATCACTCTATGTATACTTTATAGAAAAATGTATGAGCTTCATATTTTCAGCTGGATTACCAAAAAGCATAATGTTTTGGTCCATTTTCCAAACACAGTACTGCATTTAAAATGCACCGGCACTTTAAGAACATGAACATTCACAGTAAGTAGCTGTTGATTGAAATTCACTCTGTATTCATTTCACATATGGCAGCACTATGTCCAGAGAAATGTCAATCATGCTATAGGTCGCTTCTTGTTCATTATGACAAAACTTGGACTTCTTATTTTTCCCACAAGTTTAATTTGATGTAATAATTTTATCGTCTTTACAAGAGTGTAGATATGTTAAACATTCAGAGGTTATTTTTTATGCATAGGGGAGAAAGGGGGGCAGGAGGAAGTTATTTGTCGGTCTGGTGAAGTGGGAGGAAGTTCCATTTAATTGGATTTTGATGTGCCCTGTTGTCATGGCACCCAGATCCCAACCTTACACATGAACTTGTGCCTGTGTGTATAAAAGTGTGTAAGGAAGAGCAAGAATGAGAATGAGACAAGCAAATGGAGAAATAAAGACATAAATATGAGCAGATGTGAAACAAGGCGGGTGGATTTTCTGACACTTCAAGTGATCTTCTGAAAGGAGCATTTACTCATGATGTTCTAGCGATTTGAGAAGTAAAAGTGCTTGGCTATTTGTCACAACGGGCTCACGCTACAGCTGGTTAAGTGGCCACGGATGCCTTCACCAGGAGCAAGTGAGATCCCAGCCAAGAGGTTTAGTGCATGTGTAATGAAGGAACACAACGTCCATCTGCATCTCAGTCTGCGTTGATGTGGCATGTGCTCCATCTTGACTGATCTCAATAGTCAACTGTATCAAACGTCAGAGCAGAAAGTCACGTGCAGCATTCGTCTGCAAAACTCACAGCATTTCATAACAAGCAACAGGCTGTAGGGCAAAAGAAGCAGTTTGGACATCAAATTTTGCTTTATGAATTAAATGTTTACTTTTGGAAAGGGCAAATCAAGTATTTGATTATTACATCAGTAATGTAATACTTATACAGGCACAGTGCAGCTCAGTTTATAAACATTTTTTATTTCCATTATTGGGATTTATTTATTTGGGGTTTTTTTGTGCTTTTAATTATGCTTTTTATTTTCATTTACAAATAATGATACAGAACCCAACTTTGATTAATTTTACAGGATAATCCAAGTCATTACCAGGAAACCAATCAATAAGAGCAATGATCAGATATGGAAACAGAATTCTGCCAGAAACTTTTCGGGGAAGGGTTTCTCTGTAATTTGTTAAGGGACATCAACGTACTCAAAATATTTTTTCATGCAAATTATGTCCCTTTTTATATTAGCAAACATCCCCAAGAAATGTAACGTAACGCACTTGAGATATATTTCTGTTGAATAATTGTGAATGCCTAAAATTGTGCATGTAAACTTCTGAAGGGCACTTTATCTCATTTTTGTACACTGCAGAAGATGCAAGTAGACTCTGATGTCTGATTTTTAACAAACTGCAAAATAAATCCTTGATAAACAAGTTGCTGTTGGTGGTCAGTTCACTTTAGAAAACTTATTTTGAGTGTTAACTGCAGGTCAAAGCCCACAAAAATATCCTCATCTGAAGCAGCAAAACAGATGCTTTGGATGTTGGGTGTGACCCAAATAAGTCCAGATTATATATATCCTTCCACTCATCCAAAAAAGCACCAAAGAGAGTCAATGAGCGCGTATGTAAACACCAATATTGACATAGCGAGCTCTAACAGCAGCTTAACTTTGCACAGGGGAGCTGTAGCCGATCCAGTGAACCACATAAACACACAGAGGGAAACACTTGGGTTTGAAGGCTCCATATGCCTCATGTCACTTTTATGACTCTGACATTCTTTATGATTTGATATGATTTTTTTTTCTAAAAGATTTCAATTCAGCTTATTTATGTAGCACCACTTCATAACAATTGTCATGTCAAGGCATTGTGTAGGACAAACAGGTCCAATTTATATGCAAATATAGAATAATTGAGTCCAAAGTTCATTTGATTCCATCTCCTTAGTTTAAATACATCATCTAAATGAATCTGACGTATTCAGATTCATTTTCATCATTTAATTGTAATAAAGCCGGAAATAATTTATTTTAATTAACAATTAGAAAAAAAAAACAGTGTCTAATGAAATTAGCAGTTATGGCTAATAATTTGGCATAGACTATTCAGTGAATCTGATTGGAAGATAGTTACCACTCCAAACCCTCAGCCAGCTGATTTAATGTTTCTGTAAAAGAAAACAAATCAACGTGATTAAAAAAATGAACTATTTTCATAAAATAGCTCAGGAGATCTTATGTTGATTAAGCAACATTTAAAATATACATGGCTTTGTTCTAACACTAGGTTATCACTGTTTTTAAGGACATGAGACTAAAAAATTTAATCATTTCACCAATAGGGCAGTGGATTATAAAAGCCACCAGTCAATTCAAACACATCTGATAAAGTATCAGTTAGGCAGTAAGAATTAATTTAAAAAAAATGTAATTCTTGAATCTGGCTCAGAGTATGGAGGCTAAATGGGAGCCCAAGTCTGCCGGTTTGGAAGTCTTAGTTATAAAACCCATTGAAAGCAATTGAAAAACTTTTATTTTATTGAATCAGGAAATAACTACTTGCTGCAACAATGGGAAAAAGTTTATGAAAAGTATAATTTCTTTGGTTAACTTTGGACAACCTTACCCAAACTTTGTGGTAAAAGAGCTCTGGAGGAATCATAAATAATATATAAAACATATGTTCCAAAAAGGAAGCACAGCAAAAATGAGGTAAATTGACTCTTACAGCATTAAATAATACCCCGTTACACATTTCATTGTGATAATTTACTTTTTTTTCCTTGAATATCTTTTCATGAGGTTGGCAGACATAAAAAATAGATGAAGATCCATCTCCGTTCGGCATGCCAGCGCCCACATTCTACATCAGTGCAAACAAGAATCTGGAGCATCCAAATTTAGTCAAACAAAATCTGGGGTTAATCACCCAAAATACAACGCAGACACTCAAACATCTGTTCGAGACGAGAGAAAGTGCTATGATTTTGCATGCAAAAATCATCTCCTTTATACTAAAGTTAAATTATTTTTCTATCTGTAGTGGGGGGAAAATTTTTTTTTTAATAAGCTAGAAATAATGTGGAAGGAGGAACAGTGGTTGTGTCCACAGGGCAGCCTGCCTTTAAACTGCAGGAGGTGATTAAAAAATCACAACCTATTATTTTTATAATAGCAGGTTTCTTATTAATCATTTGCTTCAGAGAAAGGAAAAGCCAAGCATGATGACTACTAACTACTGAGAAAAATTCAGGTTTGACTATTTTCCAAGTTCATGTGTAAAGCCACTGACTGCTCTTCAGCTAACTGTGCACTAAAAAAGCTTTGTTTTCACTCTAAAGTATGGACTTTATTCAGTTTAAGTAAAAATGTAGCAAATCTAAGAAGCGCAGAGATTCAACAAGCTAAAATATTGAGTTTCCCTGACTGATAACTTACTGATGAAATCTTTAACCAGGGTACATGTTTAGCTCTTGCTAATTACCAGCACAATGATCAGCCAAAGAAAACTCATATTATTGTTAACCAACACAAAGTGAAGCAAACAGATAATAGAACAAGCTTTACTTCCCCTAAAGAATTAAGAGAGCATCCTATGGGAAGATCCATGGCCATTCATCTTTAATGTATCTCTCAACTTGTGCTCCGAAGCCCCTGAGGACTGACATTGGAGAACAGACAGAATAGAAGAAGAATGTGACAGGGAAAGAGAGAATTTGGAAGGAGGAAAATAAGGGAACACAGGGGCAGCTTACTGGGGAATAGAACTATAGTGTGAATGATTGATGAGAAGTCAGAGCTGTTGGGGCGCATTCACCAAGTAATAAAAATGGATTAATGCAACTATTTTCACTCCCCGTAGATCAGATCGCTATAACGATAAGTGAGGGGTCTGGTTTTGGGAACTTTTAAGTCTATTAACTGACCGGCTTTCATCCCCCTCTGGAGTCCCTGCATCTCTCATTCCCTGTTTTATTCTCTTTGTGTTTTTTTTATTTTTTATTTTTTTTACAATCTGGACCACGGTGTAGATTTTTCCTGCTGTCCAATTGTCAGCGTTCTTTTATCTCCCCGTGTATCCGTCCCCCTGATTATTGCTCAGTTAATTTGTGGGGATTGATCCACTCTGCCCCAAATGTCAGCGTTCCTCTCCCAAGTCATTCCCACCATGTTTGAACACCAAGTGTAATTTTTCCTACAAAATCACCTTCATCCACGCTGCATCGTGATTACCCTTTTCACCCTAATGCCATCATTTTTCCCACCCCCCCGTCACGTGCTTGTGTTTTTGTGCTTAAGTCAGAGTGACCCCTGTTGGTGGGGAATGCACCTGCAGGCAATAATAACACATCTTTCTTCTCTCTTGGGGACATCAAGCGTGAAATCAGTCTGGCATTGGCTACTCGGTGACAGACCCTTAGTCTTGGGGCCATATTCGCCCCCTGCTCTCTGTCTTCACTTTGGAAGCAGCACCAGTCAGCAGGTGGGGTTGGTCTCTTTGCTTCATATGTCTCAGTAGTGTTTCCTCTTTTCTTAAAAAAAAAAAAAAAAAAAATCCCCCACATCTGACGGGGTTGTTAAAAAGGTCAAGATCATGTAGGTGGCACGCAGTTATGTCTTTGTAAATCATTGTTTGGATGGAAAAATGGTTGGAAATGTTTTGAAATAATAACTTTTCTATGTTATTTAAATTGTCTCACACCATTTGTGTCCACACAATTTTTAATACGTATTATGTTGATACTTTTGAACCTAACATAGTCTCAATGCTGTGAAGAAAAAAAAAGTCTAATTTTAAAGGTAGGATTTAATTTAGTAAGGTAAAAATGAATTCAAAACAACCTGCATGTATATGAAAAAGTAATCGCCCACCTGCCACCCTAAAGTGCATTGATAATGCATAGATCAGAAAAAAAAAAAAAGCATATAAAGCACTGCAGGCCTCACTCGCCTCCGTTAAGGTCAGTGTATATGATTCAACAATAAGAAAGAGACTTGGCAGAAATGGCCTCAATGGGAGTTCTAAAAGGAAAACTACTGCTGACCAAGGGAATGCAAGGGCCAGCCTCACATTTGTCAAAAACATCTTTATGATCTCCAAGACATTTGGGAAAATATAGTGTGAGGGGGACAAGAGAGAAATTATACTTTTTGGAAGGTGTGTCATAATTTAATTTTGTCATAAAAGCAACACAGCATTTCAGAAAAAGATTATACCTAGAGTCAAACATGACAGTGAAAGTGTGGCAGTCCGATTGTTTCAGGACCTGTGTGACTTGCTGTAACTGATGAAAACATGAATTCTGTTCTGTAGCAACAAATCCTGAAGGAGAATGTCCAGCCATTAGTGCATGAAGTTAAACTCATGCACATGTGGGTAAAACAACAGTACACTGACCCGAATCATTCAAGCAAATCCACTTCTATAGGCAACAAACATGTTCACTATGGAAGCACGACAAAACCAGTTGACTGTCTTGTTCATGAACATTGTGACAGCGCTTTTCATTTTGATGACATTTTCACTGATAATATTTTCTTTTGAGGAACGAACTATCCATTTTGAGCAAGTAGTTAAGGAGATTAGTAGTTAATCAACTAGATTTTGGAGTTTCTACTATTTGTTTTGAGAAATTCATTATACACAGATTCCTCTTATAATATGCAGTAAATGAAATATGTAATGAACTGGTATGCTATGCTGTGTTATTTCACAACAAAACACTTAATTAGTCTCATTAATTTATTAAAATCTAAAACAAAAATTTCCTGAAAAATATATTCTTTGCCAAGGAACAATTCCAACTAGCGAGAGAGTACTTTCTATTTTATTAGATTAAGTTTTATTTCTTATGCCTAAATTAATCAAATGTAATCGGGAAAGATATCTAGTGTTAATCACATTCCTTCATAATACTTTAATTAGGGGGGGTGGAATGTCCACAAAGACAAAAACAAAGATGCTAACATACAGAATACTATTACACCAGAGAAAATGGAAGGAATTCAACATAAGGCAATGAGGTGGGCAGAAGCATGGAGGCCAGGCAACTCGACATTTATACACTCTTACATAAGGGAAATATTTAGAGAACCATTAACCTAGAAATCATGTTTTTTAGGACTGTGGGAGTACGATGGAGTACCTAGTGTTGTTCATTGGTTGCACAGGGACAGTATGCAAACCCCATACAAAAAAACTCCAGGCCATAATTTGAACAAATAGCTTCCTTGCTGCCAGGCAATAGTAATAATAATTGTGCCACTGTGCAAAGGGGTTGGCATATTAACTGCAATTTAAAGTGGTTAAACAACTATTCATGTTAAAAGTGTGTTAAACTTCCATGCCTCAAGTGAGTCCAAATTTCACCTAAATTCTGATAAATGTGTTTGTTTGTTTGTTTTGTTTGTTTGTTTTTTAAGCGCTTGTGGACTGTTTCTTTCCAGGGATGTTTTTACACCTAAATTTAAAAAAATTTACCAGCATGAATTATGCCATGACGTTCACTGTCTACCTTTGGAGGTGGACCACCCATTGATTGGACTTATTTTTGTCCAGAACATCCACAAGTGGCTTGTTTGAGCAGAGATCTGAATAATTTAAGGTAAACAACACAGTTGTGCTTTTCTACAATCTATACACTTCTCCACTAAAGTTCAGTACCTTTCATTTACAGTCACAATAAAAAAAATAAAAATAAAAAAAAAAAACCTTTGAAATGTTTTCAGTTCAAGGGTTTTATGAATTAGGACATAAAAATACCTTTCTCTTTACAAGTTGAAAAATATTTCTGACCTCATGTGTATAAAAGAGCATCACTAATTTCACACTGCAATTGTTTAACAAGCAAAGAAAAAATAACAAACTGGATAAGAGGTGTATGAAAAATTATGTGCATCTGCTGCTCCCATAAGATATGTGATAATGTAAAAAAAAAAAAAAAAAAAAAAAAAAAACAGGGTTTTGTGTTTCATCACTTGATCATTACCAGGTGGGATCACCAATGAAGAACCAATCACAGACCTTAGTGGACAGCGTCACAAATAGCAACGGTGTCAACCAGACAGGAATTTATGTCGACTCCTCTCTCAGACTGGCTCTCAGCAGCTGGCTGAATCACTTTTAAACTAGGACTCGTCGGCATAAACTTTCAGGCTAAAATAGGAGCTCTCTGAGCTCTGAGAATCTTTGTGCGTGCAGGCCCAGATTGTTCTACTATACCTTGATATTAAGACCCCTAAAACTGACATAGAGTTTTTCCCCGACAGTATTAAAAATACAGACACATAAACAAATTTTCAATCTTAGAGACATTTCTTAATATCTATATTCTCACATGAACGTGGATATTCCTTGCTAGTGGGTCATCCCTGCAAACAGCAGTTTGCTTTAATTTCATTCAAAGTCACTCAGCCATTCCGACATCCACCAGATTCCAGGGAAAGTCGATATAATCGTGTTTGTCGCCGCTGTTGTTCTTAGAAGTCAAAACACAGAGAAGCGACTCATCCTAAGTTCAGTAAAGCATGGAGGCTTTGATGCAAACACCAGAGATTGCCTTTGAAACGTGCAGTACAGTGAACTTGACTGTCTGCAGTAAGTGAGGCGTAACTGGGTCCAAGCACAAAACAATTTTCACAGTTTGACTTCAAATTTAATCTGATTGGTAGTAAATTGGATTTATGCAAAAGAAAAAAAAATAGCAATTTAACTCTTCAGTATTAAAATAAAGCATAAAGGTAACATTGATCTTTTGGTGTAGAGGCAAATGGAACAATGACAAGAACGGGGCAGGAGACAAGAACTAGATGTCCCTGCTCTTTTTTTGTCTTGGTACTGAGGGGATCGCTCTGTAATTTCTATGAATTCTCATTAAAACTGAAAGTAACATAACTGCCTAGAAACTAATCAGGTTCCGCTCAGACAATATCTTTGGTTACAAACTGGCCCTTTTAACATTCTCAATTACCTCACTTCATTTATTCCAAATTTCATTTAACCGGGATGACCCTGGCTCCGAGAATGACTTTCAAACATCACAATGAGATTTTGATTCGGTGAGATCTGAGCATTTTGAACGCTAATTGGTGAAATCTGTCAGAGTGGCTTGTTTAATTATGGTGGACGAGGCTTTCATTTGGGCCCTGACCTAAAATAGCGCAGCAGGTGACTCACGTCGTGACGCTCATTCGTGCAAATGCAGCTGATCCTTTATTTATTTCTGCAGAAGTCAAAGCGATGACCCCTGGGGAAGGTAATTAAGGTGGAATCAACATTTCATTCTGTGCATGATGAGCATGTCAAGACAATTATACTCTTTGAAAAATGGAAGAGGGACTTGATGCGGCGGGGGGGATGCGGGAGCTGCTCAGGTCTGAATTGTGAATAATAACAGGCAGGTTTGAGCATTCACATGCAGCTGATCCACCGGCTGCTGCTTACATGAGATAATTAGGTCCAGTGTAGTCACTGGAGGAGGAAGCTGGTGGAGTGGGAGTGTGCAGATTCAATCAGCCTGTATATTTTACCGTATTGTTAAGCACTTGAGCTTTTAAGCAGCTTTGTCACTTGGGAACTAACAGCATTTTTTACCCATCTCCTCTAGATTTGTCAGGCACATATTTATTGCCACTGATTTATGTGTCAGGTCATAGTCCATATAGGCAGTAATGTATTCCATCAATTCTACTGTACTCGAGAAGCAGAGCGGCTATGAAGAGCTTTCTCGCCTCCCACAACGTCTGAACTGGGTCAGGGCTGAGAACCTGGAGGCCATTTCTTTTTGCATAAGTATTCCTTTTATGTCATGCCAGTTACATGGCAAGATAGGCAACACAGTTCATTTTTATGTAAACTTGTTAACTAGTACTCCATTTTCTTTCAGCTTAGAAGGAGTATACTGCAATATTAAAAGAGTCACAGCAGCTATTTGCAAACATGCAAGAAACAGATTTGAGATATGAAGTGAAATGAGTGTTTGGCAGTTTTTAATTCTGTATTTAAACTTTATCTCTTTGGGTTTTGACACCTATTTTTCTATATAGTATTGACATAAACTGAACAAATCATGTTTTGTGTGGGTCTAGATACTTTGTTGACAGATGATAATGTGTTTGAGTATCTGAGTCTTCATCTCCTTAAAGTTAGAATAGCGAGTGGTTCTAAAGTAGATGGAAGTTCAGGTCAACAATCTTTTTTTTTTTATCTTGTATTTCTGCTTGATTTTCATTGTGCTTTTCTTTGTAGATTGTCAAATTGTTTTTATACTCTGGTTTGGTGTCGCTGTATTTCAAAATTTTCTTTCTTAGTTTCAGTTTTTGCTCATGACAAGATCAACTGCTAGATAAATGAATGGACAGCGGCTCTAGAATCTGACAAACTTTTGTAGATAACCAGAAAAAAAATGTTTAGAATAAACTAGTTCCAGCTGATGTCTTTCTCCGTATGGTTTGGATCTATGAACATTTGTTTTTCAATAAATCATCTGTTTATTATCTGATTAGATTATGAAATGCTTGATAAAAAAATGCATCTTAGTGTACTTTTGTTTTGAATTTTATTAAAATAGATTCTATGACTAATGGCTCCAATTTGCACCGTTCAATAAAGAAAATAAGAAGAAATGTAAAGATATCTGTTTGAGGTTTGGAGTGTTGCAAACATTTCAAACTTCAAATTACTACCTATGTTTTGAGACAAGACAAAATTGTTTTTATTGATCCATTTTTAATGTCTAAAAATAAATGTTGTATGCTATATCTCTCGAGTGGATTGATTTTTCTGACAACATTTTCTAATCCCAAAAAAATGACTGCTATTGCACATGTATTTTTCTTGGCGGTCTTGCTCATAAAGCCTAAAGCTTAATTTTTAAAACCAATTTAGAAATGTTTGCAAAGGTTAAGAAATAATAAATCACATTAAAGAAGTATCTGACTTCCATAAACCTATTATTTTGCTTGTTTCGTTGGCACTGGAACAGAAATACACATCCAGCATAATTGAACGACCAAATTATGGTAGCCATTGGGAAATGACTTATTTTATGCGTGCTGTTCTCATTTCACGCCTGATGGAGTCTCACCTTTAACCAGGAGGTGCATGTCTTTCTGTGCAGTTTCAGGCACAGTATTCTAATAAAGGTATAATAGAAGCATTCTCCCTTTTTAATTGGACATTGTTAAAATGACATATCAATCCTGCTGCAGAAATGTCCCTTCCATGTATTCTGTAATTGAAACAGTCTCCAGCTCCTGCTCTGTTTTTTTGCTGTATAAGAAGATTGAGACGACTTGCATGCAACAAATCCCGTCTAACCGTGAAGTTGCTTATAGTTGACACTCGGCATGAAATCATCACGTCAGTTTACAAGCTTTTGATTCTAATGATGTTTTGACTTAGTGTCTCACAAAATGTATGAAGACCCCTTGAACGTCTTTAATTTTGTCACAAACATCAGCAACGTCTTTTGAAAAGGGAAGAAAAGTTCTTTACGGTTTATGAATTCATTGTAAAACAGTGGCAGATTTGTAGCTATAAGTGTTATGGCCTATGTCTTTACCTGCTTTGCACATACTGATATTTTTCCCAAAACAGCTTAAGCCAAGTCGGACAAAGAGTGTCTTTGAACATCGATTTGTTAGACCTGTCAAAATGTCCTTACTATTCCAGGATTTAAATTTCTTCCAGGTTTACTCAACTTTGACCAGCATCACCAGAAACACCTCATATCATGATGCTGCCAACACCATTTTGTCACAGGGGAAATTGTGTTATTTGGAAAGTCACAGTTTTTTGCAGAACATAACATTTTGCATACAGGCCACAAGATTCAGTTTTATTTTGTATACTGTCCATGTGATTGGTTTAACTGGGTTATATTTATTATATGTCAGAATAAATTAGTAAAAAGAGTTGAGCCACCCCTTTCAGATTTGTACTTAGTCATTCACAATTAATCATTACTTTTTGTTGTCTGTAATAAAAAAATATATCCCAATTTTGAGGTTTCAATGTGGGAAATATGTGAAAAGCACAAGGAGTATTCATACTTTTGCAAAAAGCTCTTTGCGTGACACATTCCTCTTTGGTTGAAGGTAGCCCATTATCTTGCAGCTCCCTTTTTATTCTTATCATTTATATTAGTAATTCTATTGCTTTCAGTAATTTATCTTCCCTCATAATATTTGTTTTCTGCAATTTTGCATTCCAAAAGCCCCGATTCCCATTAGCATTTTTGCAATTATACAGAAATTCCATTAAAGTTCTTGGCAATGAAATGACAAGAAATGATTACCCTATTAAGCTCCTAGAGTGAAAACACAACATAACGTGAATACTATTGTATGCTAATAACATTTATTGGAGGATAAAAAACAACAACATTGAATTACTACCTGTGCCTAACCACTCAAAAGATTTTGTTTCAGCTATTCTTGTCATGTGGCAGACAAGCAGACTGAAGCCGAGCAAATAAAAACTGGCAGCTTCTGGATGAACGACTGCATGTTTGGGTCATGATAAGGAAGAATTACATTTTTACACGCCACTGAAGAGAGGAAAACAAAGCCTGGTGTGGGTTTAAAAGCTCTGTAAACTGTTGGAAAACAACTCAGTGCAGGGGGGAAAAAAAATGAAGCATCATTCTCTCTAAATGGTTTAAACCTTGTCCTCAGAGGATGATGTAAGTGATTTAGACTTCATCAGAATCACACTCTATGGCCCCCAAAGCACAGATACTGAAGAAACATGATTGCAGTGTGCGAGGGAGGGTGTAAGGTGGTATTAGTCTTTTGGGGGGAACTCTGAATGGAGCTATTACAGAGCCTAGTGTCATATTCATTCATCATAACAAGTGGGGCAATGCTTATTTATAAGAATACTTCCACAGTCCCCTTTCTGTATAATAAAATGCTGTATGTTCATCTCCATTATGTATTCCCATCTGTCCATCCACTAATCTAAATCTGACTCAGTGGCAAACCATTTCTTTATGTTTATATTTGCTGTTTATGTTTTTCTTGGAAAGATGGAAGCAAATCATAGAGAAGCCATATGGTTCAGGCACAGAATTGTACAGCAAACAGAAAATTATTTATTTATTCTTTAAATATTAATTTTGTGTTTTCATTGCAACTACAGATATATTGTTGTTGTTTTTTTATTCATGATCCACACACAATATCAAATTTTTAAGGCAAAAAAAAGAAAAATCAGGTTTGAGAGTTTTCAGATTTATCTTATGAAAAAATAAGTAGTTTACTGCAGCAAGAGCCATCATAGGAACAACTGACTGAAGGACATTAATACAGATCTTTGTTTATTTTATGTTAAATTAAAAAAAAAACATCTGTCTTCTTTTCTTCTACAGAATTACACACAACTTTGTCTATAACCAAATATATCAATAGTCAACACTGATATGTGTGGTTATAATGTGACAAAATGTGGGAAAAGTTAGAGAGAACTTTATCTTTACAAAACTTTTGAAAGACAGCAAAGTGCCTTACTTTGTAGTCTTTGTCAAAAGTAGGATAGATGACATAAAAATACCAAAACCGCCCTCTCAACAACCATTTTTTATTTATGTCATCCAGCTTGTTTTTATGTTGTTTCTTGTTTTACTGACTCATAGTCCTTTTTGTGTTCCCATGTCTGGACACATGGGGAAATAAATGATGTGGTGGATAATCTCTCACTAGCTATTTTTGTTAAGTTCTGCATTTAAGCAAAAATTATAAAGAAAAAAAAAATAGAAATGTATTACAGACATCCATTGTGGTGTTGTTTGGCCTTCTTGTTTTCTTGTCTTCTTTCATATTAAAGCTTCTTGCTGGAAAACACAGGAAACCAGTAAAATTATTAACGCAAACACAATCTTTACTGAATGCTTCAAAAAACAGAGTTCAGTCATGGAGGACAAAACAGGGGCGCGAGGCCTGGACTGTCTGTTATCTCTACCGGTTGGCAGCTCGGCTCCTCAGAACCTACTCCCACTGAGTGCAAATCAGAAAATCTAACAGCTAATGGCAACAGTTCTGTTCCCTTCTGTTGTTAGTGACAGAAAAACTAATGCCCACACATACAGAGTGTAGCACAAACACTGTCAGCACCCTCCTAATGACCCTATGGGTATAAGTGGCCAAAAAGAGAGCAAAATCCCCACAACGGCGCTATTTCTTTCTCCAACACCCCTTAAAGCACTTTAGCCTTTACCAGCATGAGTGAACTGACATCTTCAGTGTTTGTCCTGCAGCAATGAAAATCCTAAGTCACATCTGTGATTGTATAGAGAAATACTGGCTGTGTGCAAGAAAGAAGTATGTTTCATTGTTGTGCTGTCGGTAAATATTAGGGAGAATTTTTACGTTTAAATGTGAGACAGATCAGCAGAGACACTGCAAGTCAGATGTTTCTAAAAAACAATGACAAAAAAATAAACTATAATGAAAAAAATCTCATAAAACTGATTAGTAAGTGGGACAATAACAGAGTAAATTATCAAGAAATAGTAAACTATGACTCCTTTGAAGTAATGTTTTTTTTTCTGATTGTACAGTCATAAATTCATCCTTACACTCATTTTCTTGCCCTCTTAGTTCATACATGGTTGCAGGTTTGCTGGTGCTGATCTCAAGTTGTCAGTCGCTGAGACATATGGCAATGTGAGAAACTTATCACAGACACATAGGGTTAGATAACAGAGTAACAAATTCATTTAACATGTCTTTTTGAACTTTAGGTGTACCCTTTGAGAATGAACGCCACTTTCCAATAATTAACACAAAATCAACTCTATAACTTTGTCTAAACCTTAGCTGTATGTATTTTTTAGCTTAACTCATTAAAACAGTTCTTAGAAAATGTATCTATCCGATAATATATTTTCTCATAAACACCCCACCCAGCCATTTTTATTTAAAGTTACCATAAACAGATTTTCTGTTTTTTATAGCAATTTGTACCATAAACGCAAAGCTACTCAATATTGTGAAATTTTGTTTCAAAAATAAAATAAATATCGTACTTCATTAAAGGATGTGACTGTATTCTTCTCAATACCTCAAAAATGGATGAAATGGGTTATGACCTGCGATAACCGATAAAAGATGCTTCAAAGTTAAGCATGAAGGGAAAAAAAAGTATTATTTTTGATCATTATTGATCATTGTTGAGAAAATAGTTTTAAATGAGATTTAACTCGTTGTCACTGATGAACAAAAACATGTGGGATATATTCTCCAGTTTTGCCACCTCAATCAATCCATAAAGTAATAAACACTCTTTGAACATTAAAAACACATTAAAATCACATAAAAAACACATAAACACAAGGATAGATGAGCATTCTTCTCTCTAATTCAACTTGATTAATCTGACTAGACTAGGCCAACCTGTGTCTCTTCCTCTATTTGGATGTCACTATTCTGAAAATTCAGTCCACTGAGAAACATTACAAACTCCATGAGAAATATCAGCTAGCTCCAAACAATCTCAAACAAAAATCTCCTTCTGTTTTGTTCTCTGCTGTGTTGTTCTACACCAGCTAAAGGCTCTTAAATGTTGACATAATTTTTTTCAAAGCCAGAACATGAAAAACATTCCCATTTGATGTAGCCTCATCACATTGTTTCTTCATGTGTTTTGTAATAAAAAGAATTTATGCAGAAGCACCCATGAGAAAGTCAATGAGAAAGACATGCAAAGATGGCAGCTAGTTATGGCGAAAGACTTGCAGCCGTAATTGCAATGAAAGGTGATGCTGACACATTGACTCAGAGGATCTGAATTCAGTTTGAAAAGAGTTTTTTTTTCTTTTTTTCTGTGAAAATTTTAGAAAGCCGTGTGTCCTTCCCTTCCAATTCACAATGGTTCACTTGCGTCAGCCATTCTCTTAAAAATTTACATGTAATAATGTAACAAAATGTGAAAGTGGTTTTGCAAGGCATTGTGCGAACCCTCGTGTGGAGCACAATGCAGCTTTTAAATGCAGCTGTACGGTCTTTTTGTGGCTCTGCAGAAAAGTGTGAGAAAATAACCATGATGTTGTTTTCGACTGCTTCAGAATCTCGCTCAGGATTGGGAAAACTGTGATATTTTCTACCGGGCTCCATCGCATGAAATCAGGCTGCTGGTTACATCATTCTTCCTTTAAGGGGAATATGTGACTACTCCAGTTTATTTGTTTGTTAGCGAGATAAACAAAAAAAAAATGTGGATTTCTTAGTTTGACATCTCTACCCAGAGAGAAGGGAGGATGCTGTCTCAGACTTTTACAATAGGATGCAGTGTTGAATTATAATACAGTTTAGGAAGTAAATTTACAAAATCCCAGATTTATTCAAATATAATTTTAAAGAAATCTTTGCCACTCCTTTATATGAAGCACAACTATCTGTGGGTTGGTACTTTTTTTTTTTCCTTTTTAAAAAGATGCTCAAAAGCCAGAACTCGTGTCAAATTCCACAACACAATACAAATTTTATATCTGTTTCAATCTGTTAGGGCCTTTTTATTTTACTAACACAGCTACAAATGCCCCCAGTACGTCCTGCAAATTGTTTAGAGGTAAACAGAGAGTACAATGAAATACCGCAGAGCTCCACTCACTAAGCTCAGTGCTATCTCCAGCGTTCAGCACCTCCACCGAGGCAAATCAAGTTAATGTTACCAGTACACAGCTCATACCACAATTCTGAGCATTGTCAGCAAGAACAGGAGCCCCGAGGTGAACAAACATCAAAGCAATCACTCAGAGAATGCAAGAATAGAGAGTAGCTGTCACACCATGTAACTGCGTTACCATTTTTATTCAGCACAAAGAGAAAATTTCTCATAAATAAAACCCTTACATGCTCCGCTGCTGTTTATTTTGCCTCTGCCACAGTGATAAAGCAAACATCGTGATGCAGTGTGTTGTCTCTTCTCCCACAGGCCACAGCCTATTTGATTGATAAAGACTGGTTGAAGTCAAAAGCTGGGACTGGAGAAGCAGCACTGCATACCCCGACAACCCTGAGAGCAAACAGGCATCGGGTTAATCCATCTTCAGCAGCAACAGTGGCACACCCGTGGAAAAGTGTGATACCGTTACGATTTTCAATTTTGATGCAGTTTGATAGGTATTTTTCTCGAACCTACATAAAAAGACCACAGACAACGTATATGAATTTTATAGACAAAGCTTTTGCAAAAGGAGAACTTTCCATCAACAACCTCATCAGCCGTTCACAGAAAGTTCTGATCTCCTTCCACGCGAGCCCCTGTTTTTTTGTCAAGCAGAACAACCAAAAGGGGCAGTCAGGAAGAACAACAAAGGTCGTAAAACTTCTAACCTAAACAAACCAGCAACTCAGTTCCAGGTGTGATATCTGATCTACGATCTGAGCCCAGTTCAGCTCTAGGTCAAACTGTCAACAAAGAGGGAGGATAAACAAGAGACAAAATACGACTGCTCGCAGGCAGTTAGGAGGTATTCTGGTTGATAAGAATTAAGGCCTGGGAAACACAGAGTTAACTGCCTCACATAAAGATGAAACAGTCAGTCGTAACCTCCAGGTCAGTTTATACACACATAAGGAAGATTAACATTAGACTGAATATGAACTAAAGTAATAATGATAATACCAAAAATATCTAACACAGTTATTTTTCAGCATTGCTCAATAGTGAAGATTTTTGATTCACCGCAACATGAGTGGAGCACTTCAGCAGAAACTCGGCTGTTTTTTTTTTTTTTTTTTTTTTTCATCCCAGCAGAGAGTGCATTAATCATCACAGTCTTACCCTCCTCCTAAGTGAAGACAGAGAGCAACAGCTGGGGGAGAGGAGCTCGACTTTAAGCAGTACAGACTGCAGGAGGTTCAGCCATCACTTCTTGTTGTGGATTCTGACATCAATAGTAATGAATACCTTGGAGCGTTGCCTGACTGCCTGAGCATGAATTGCTAGAACACTGAAAAGGTTTTTTTTTTTTTTTGTTTATGTACCTTTGTGGGCTGGACTTCTGCACCTTTGTTTGCTTGTGCAACCACGTGCATCAGCGAGAGCTCATGCATTTTGTTGGACCAGATATGAGTAATACGCAGAGCATCACACAGGACTAAATGACCCGAACTGACAGGAACAATTAATCAGAACATTTGCCGGTGCTCCTGGATGAGGTTTCATGCTGAGGTTACACCTGCACAGGCCTCAGTTGCACTGGGATCGGGAACACATATCCAAAATTATCTTTAAATGATCTATGGCTGCCTGGAGCATATTTATCTCAAGTGGAGAAATGTGCATTTGCATGGCTTTTAGGGGTTTGCTATAAGACACAAATTTTCTCTGGGGAAACCTGCTAAAATTCCCTTCATTTATTTCTGCAAATTGCCATAGCTATCGCCATAACAAAATTTGTGCTTTGCTGTGTGTAATTTTCTGATAAGACAGGAAATTAATGAAAAAAAAATATCAGGTTAATTTCATTAATAACCTGCCATAACTGATTTATACCACTAGGAGGCAGATGAAACAAGCTAAAAAAAAAAAAAAAAAAAAAAAAAAAAAATTTAAAATTTTGAAGGCAAAAACTTTTTAATTTTTTTTAAAATTTTCCTTTGCCCAAACAGTT
>NW_015112924.1:592703-624424 GCF_001443285.1 Poecilia latipinna
ACCCCCCAAAAACAATTTAACCCCAAAGGGGGGAAAAAAAAAAAAAAAAAAAAAAAAAAAAAAAAAAAAAAAAGATACTCTAACATCTTGAAGGCAACAACTTTTCAATCTGTTTAGAAGTTCTCATCTGACCAAACAGTGTAATTTTTGTTGGCTAAGAAAATATCTTAGAAATAAGATTCAACGTGAAAATTACTTTTTCAGCCAAAATCTGATTCACTGAATTTTCTGGGGGAAATATACACACACGCTTTTATTTATTTTTCATATTGTTTTCATAACATTTTTCAAGAAATACTTTTCTCTCCAGGTTCAGGTTTCAGAATATGCAGTGCATCAAGTTCTCAGTAAATGTCTGTCACAATAAAATAATGGAGCAATGAGTAAACTACTGACATCTTTGCAGCTTGATTTGTCTGTGTACGCATAATTGCTTCATGTTTGAATTAAGCAGTTATGTTTAACTGCTCTAGACACAATCTTGTGTCTAGAGCACCTGATTACATGTCACAGAAATACAGATTAAAGATCACAACTGTGTGCTTAAATATTTCTTAACCACATGATTTCAATATGAAAAGCTACTATATAGTATTATTTCATTTTTAGAATTGATCAAATGCATAAAAAGCTAAACTAACAGTAATGTATAATTCAGCTAACAGCTTAATAATCCATAAGTGGAAAACTATACATTATTTTCAATAGTTTTACAAAAAAAAAAAAACCTAGGGTATAAATATTTATGCAGTCACATTATGACTGCATACATATTTTTTATGCAGTCATTATGACTTCAAGTAATTTTACTTTGGATGTATTATAAAAAGCATTCCATGCTGTTTCAGATTGGATGGAGAGCGTCTGTGACTAAAACTTGTCAAGTCTTGCCACATATTCTCCATTAAATTTTCAAGTGGACTTTGACTGCGTCATTCTAACAAATGAACATACTTTGATATAAACTCTTCTATTATCAACATGACTGTGTGTCAGTAGTCATCATCCTGGTGAAGGGTGAACTCCTGTACCTGCCTGAAGTTTTTTGCTACCTCTAACAGTCCTTCCATTTTCCCATTTACTCTTTGCAATGTCTGTGTCACTAACAAAGAACAGTTGTCCACACACACCATGATGCTGCCACCACTGTGTTATGCCATAGGAATTGTACATTTTAGAGTGGTGGGCAGTGTTAGCTTTCTGTCACACATAGTGTTTTATACTAGGTTACAGTCTGTTACATTTAAGGTTTATAGAATGTCAATATTGTTTTTCTAGGCACTGCAAGTGGGATTTTATTAAAATATCCTTGGGGGAGGGGGAATCAACTTTATAATGCGCCGTCTTCATTTGCAAATTTTGGAGGCATGATTCTATTTTTCAATTGTGATTCCTAAAAGCATTCATCTGCAGTTAAATAAAATAGTATTTTTATGTAATTTTTGTTACTTTGTCTTTTAGACTGGCCAGAGTATGTCCATCGCATGTTAAAATATTGCTTCTTATTTTTGTGTTTTTCCTGTAAAGTGGTAAAAATGGATTTGAGCTGACATGATAGCAACCAGCTGTATAAAACATAACTAAATAAACTCAACAAATCTTCTCTGTGAAGTCTGAGATCGAATTTGTAGAAAGATGGCTTAAAAGAATAATTAATTATTAACCAGCTACATGGTTAACAAACTTTAAAAAAGAAAACTTCAACTAATTTATGAACTTGAAATTAATCTAATTCTTTCCATCCTCCTCTTGGCAGTTGTCCATTAAGCAACTTCTTCTCTACAATTGTCTGCTCCCAAGCTGCTCTGGGAATTTAGTTGTCACTAATCAAAGCAAATCTAATTAATCCTAGAGTCAAAGCCTCGGCCCTCTCAGATCTATTGCTCTTTTTTTCCAATTTTCCTTCAGCACTGTAGCCACCTAGTCAGAGGAAAAGCCTCACTTTTTCTACACTTACACACAAAGACAGGAGGTCTTTACTCGCAGTTCTATGTAGGACAAGTAACCAGCTGTCTTTGGTAATAAATGAGTAAGATGAATGTGGGGGATGTGTTCATTTGAAAGCTCTTGTCACTGAGAGTTTGTCGTCCGGCAGCACAAAGGGTAGAGCCGTCCTGCCTGATTTACTTTAGATTCAAACTGCGGCTAAATTGGAAACCGTGAATCACTCTGACACTATTGGTGCAAGATGGATTACTTCAGTTAAAGGCTGGCTTTCTTTACTTTAGATCTTTTTAACGAAATCATACAAAAATTAATTTTTCTGACAGACGGCTGACCTGGGCAGGCTTTAAAAAGAAAAGCAAAGGGACTCCAGCTCTGAGGAACTACAAAGCTGCTATTTTTTATTTTTTTTATTTTTTTTTATCTCCATGGCGTTATCCCAGCCGCATCCAAAAGCTCTCAGCAGCACAATGAGTCTGGCTGAATATTTGATCAACGGTCTCAGGTTTAACAAGCATTGCCAAACAACACCTGCCTGGGAGGAAAAGATATGCATTTGAGCAGGGCATTGCTTCCCTCAAGATGTTAAGGGGGAAAAAAAGTGTTTAATGTTCACAAAGCCCAGTCTGTGAGAAGCTCATCCAATTCTGGGCTCTTGGATTCTGGGCAAGGTTCAAGATTTGCATTTCTGGACAATAGTTTTCCTGATGCCAATAATGCTTCCCAATATAATCTAGACATAAATTACGAAACAATGCACTCAACCACAAGTATGCAATGCTTTTAGAGATTGAATTCAATAAAACGGTAAACAAGTGTCCTTCCCGCCAAATGTCACGGAGCAGATGTTTCTTCATACTGTAATGCTGTTGGAAGGTCTCCCACATGTATGGCCATATGCGATCAATTTCCTTAAAGCAGAGTATTTATCTATTTATATTATTTTATTCACCCTAGGCTGCATTGTTGTGTAAATTAGTTTTAGGTTCGGATTAGGCTCTGAGGGGTTATGATTAGGTTAGGCCTTCAGGTAAAGAACGTAAGTCAGTGTTGTTTTTCCTCTTGAGGTGATGGAAACACATCTGTTTGAGCGTGCATCTGTGCAAGCTCCAATTCATGGCTGCTGTCTGCAGCTCATTGCCCCGTGGTAATATCAGGCCTCGCAGACACCTGGGACCAGCAGCTTGAGGCCTCAGAGAAGGCAACAGCCTGGCAACTGGTCCTGATTACTTTCTCCACTCTCCGGAACTCAACTCAGTGTGAGCCATTAACCAGCTCCACGCAGTGCGAGTCCAACTCAACCATCCCATTAACCCTGCACACAAAGGGTGGTTTACAGAACACACACTCACACACACAGTGCAGAACACTTCACAATTTTATCCGTCGGTGTTCGAGATACTGAGCTGCTTGCAGGCAAGCACTGTTTATTGTTTTAAAAGTAAGAGCATAGAGGATTGTTGTGCGACACCATGAAGCAAGGCTGGCATCTACTGGGCAATTAATATAATAGAAGATTCTATGAGCTGTTAAAGCGTAATGCGGTAACAGCAACTACTGCTACTGCAATAATTAATACGAGAAAATTGCCTTCTTCTTTAGACTTTATCTAATTAATCCTTATTTCTATTTTAAAATTTGTCATTTTAAATTGTAACAGTGTTGTGTATTTTATTTATGCTGTTATTTTTACCTCAGCGGGAGTTGAAATGTATGATTGATCTATAAAATCCATTGATCAAAACGCAAAATAAAATTTTAATGAACCAAAGTAATTTTTTAAAATTATGTTTGAACAACCTGTAAAGAGTAATATTTTATACAATGCAAAATGTGGTCATGCACATCAATTTTTAAAATGAGGGATCATTATTAGATTGTAAATATGTAAATGCAAAATACATTACAACACATAACTTTTACCAGAGTGAGGCCTATATATACAGTGTATTTTATAAATTCTTAGAGATAAAAAAGACTATGTCACGAAGACAAATATAGCCAAATACAAATGATGAAAAGTTGCACATTAATACATTTTATACTTAATTTACTTTGGAGCAGTGTGTGTATTTCGAAATATTTCCTGCACGCGCTTACCTGTTATACTTTTACAGTCCTGTAATTGTTTGTTGTGGCGAGTTTCAACCGCTAGGTGACACCGTTCATCCATAAAGTTCATAATAGTACGATCTGACAGGATTGGATAAGGTGTTCAAAGAATAACCTTAATAATAATAATAAACTTATTATTATTATTATTATTATTATTATTATTATTATTATTATTATTATTATTATTATTATTATTATTGCTGTTGTTGTTGAATATTTTCCATCTAGATTGTTCTTCAATCGGAGTATGTTGTTTTGTGCTTACCTAAATGAATTTGCAGAAGCAAAGGTCTATTTTCCTGTAGACCTGGTTAATGAACTACCTGGGGGGAACATCATGACAAAAAACCTCCTGGAAAAAAATCAAAGTGTAACTGGAAGGTGGGAGGAAAGGGGAAGTCTTCTTTTCTGTCTAATATGCAAATACTTCCTGCCTTTGCATGCCTCAGTTTAGAAGTGGAGGAAGAAAAAAAAACGAAGTGGGCGGTGCCATGAAAAGTGTTAAACTTCACTGTTCTCCGACTAGCAACAGGATTGACTTTAATCTGTTCGTAAATGGAGTACGAAGACACACAGAAACAACCAAAGCAGGTAAGAGGCTGTTTTTCGTCTTCACTGCCAGTATTACTTCACCTGTATGTATGTTAACGGCTGAAAAAGTCCCGTGTTGTCACCTGTGTTTGGTAAAGGTACACACGCCCATTAAGAGCCTTTGGAAAGGGGCCTTTGTTGCACAAATCCAAGTACCTGGCTTCAAATATTAGCTTTTCATTCAAACAGGGTACAATGTCATGTTGATACGCCACATACGGTGCGCCAGAGGAACCACGGGTTAGCCTACTGTTTTGAATATGATCCCGTTTATCAAATCAGAAGGCAAATATCACCAGTAACAGAAAATACAATGCCATTTAACTGTATTTACTCAATCAAATTTAGTTGAGTAGCTTTTTGAAGAAAAAAAAAAACAAACTTGTACACGTACTTTTTACTTTTACTTAAGTATTATTATTCTAAATTATCGCCACTGTAACCTAGGTACAGTTTCTATATACTCTATATACCCATTGCGAGAAACTTCACTGGAAGAAACACGTCTTATCTAAAAGTCCACTAGACACAAACACAGTTTATAGTCAAGTGAGATTTTTATTTTATTTTGTACAATAACGTTGTTCTTTTAATGTTGTTTTCTGTCTGTTGAACCTGATCTGTCACGTGAAAATCAAGAATATACAGTTAACGCATACTGTCAATAGAAGTATTTTATCTAGTTTTAACATATATTGACTACCTAGTTTCTTAAGTTTCATATTTAATAAAGGTTTGAAAAAAAAAATTCTCCTGCCTACATTTATTGTTTTGTAATCATGTTATCTATTTTTTTTATTCATTCATTTTTTGTTGTTGTTTGCTTGTTTGCTTTTTTTGGGGCTTTAACCTACCAGATTTTGCTCAAAACTTTATATTTTTATCTAATGACATCATTTTAAAGAGTTTAATTATATGGTATGATGAATATTAATCAGTTACTCAGTGCTTAAGTAGCTGTTTTACAAAATACTTTTTTACTATTATTTAAACATCAGTGAATGGCAACAGAAATATATATTCTCTCAAAAACAGCATTGACGTACTCATTAGCACATGCTATTTTGCAAAAATTGCAAGAATAAAGACAAGTTGAGACATTGTGCAGGTCTAATCAAAGGTTTAATCTCTTTCAGAACCTGACATCAGTCGTCTCCGTTATGTAAAACTTTTATACTTTTATAAACATGTGATTTTGTAAAGGAAATGTCTTCCAAACCTGTGCTACTCAGCTTGTGCAAATCTGAGTAGCACAGGTTTGCACAGGTTATTTAAAGTAGATTCAATGTGTATTTACCATGATTTAATTAGCTTCTATTTTAAGAGTTTATAATCAGTACTGTAATGAAACTGTGGGAATATTAAAATGTCTACTTTTTGATTTTGTGGTGTTTTGGTGTTTCAGTTAGTAAAGAACTGAAACAAATCACTCCAGACTTTCTTAATATTTAGTTTATTGTGTTAATCTTTATGCAAAATGTATCTTTTTCCATCAGTCAGTTGAAGAATATCACAGTAAAGGAGCAGTGCCTTGCCTCACACATTGCTAAAACGGAGTTCAGGGGCCTTCAGGATGGACCCGGTACTTCCCAGTGACGTTTTTGACTCAGATCTGCTGGAGGCAGAAAGGGAGGAACTCCGGCTTAAAGTGGACTTCTTCAGAAAACTGGGGTACTCCACAGCAGAGGTGAAAGCTGCTCTGAGAAAGCTGGGCCTAAGCACTGACACCAATGCAATGCTCGGGGAGCTTGTGGGCAACAGAACCACCAACACGTCACCCGGTGTTTCCGACAGCGATGATAGGAGCACAGATCCGAAAGACCTGCTGCTGCCTCCCAGTTGGGACATTGGAACCTGCAGAATCACGCCACAACTCGGGGAGCAAAACGGTGCAGACTCGGCGCTGAGACCTATTGTTATTGACGGCAGCAATGTTGCTATGAGGTAATAAAAATCTTAACTTTATCTAGATTAAACACTCACTGATTACGTCGATAAGGTTATATTAATAAGGTTATATTCCCAGTATCAAGTTTTATTCACTTTTGCTTTTGGCGCTATCTAAGATTTTATTGCATAGATCCAACAAGGTGTCTTAAGCACTCCTGATATTTTGGCATCACATAGTTGATGGAGATTTGTAGGCCTGTCCCAATCTCTGTTGGATTTAGGCCTTGTATTGGAAAACCATTGAAGTATATTAGAATAATTTTCATTTTCAACAAACCAATCTGACATTATTTGAGCTTTGTGATTAGGTGAATTACCTGATGAAAGTAGCTATCAGAAGATAGGTACTCTATATTCATAAAGAGATAAACATAGAGATAAGCAATACTAAAAGAAAATACAAATTAAAACGGATACATTTAAGACAATGACAAAAACACAGAACATAATCAACTGGTGTCACAGCAAAATGGAATTGTTTAATATATCTGGGTTAGGAATACATTAAGTTAATGATATGACATTAGCTGATGAAGTGACTGGTGAGTTTAGACCATTACAGAAATAATAGCCATTGCAAAGACAATACTTTACCTTTTGCATCTGAGGACTGTAAGTCACACTTGAAATAACTAAATGTAAATATTTATCAGCTGTTGCTATTAATCATTCAGCTGTGACTTTTTTTCACGAGTTCTTATGGTACTTGATATTTTAATGGGTGTTAGCCACACTGCCTGAGCTTGTTTTGGCAAAAAGCCACTGATACAACATGCAAATTCAGGAGCCCCGCCCCTTCACCGATGTGAAACATAAAGCATATTGTCCTGAATGAATAGGGAAGGGATAGCACACAAGCTCCTTCAGTGAGATCATTCAAAGGCATGCTGTTTTGACACGAATCAACTGAATCTTAACTACTTCCTTCAAGATTCTTTCCACTGAAAAAGCTTTAACTGATTCTCTCCTCTTCCTCCCCACACACCCTTTCTATTATTTTCTTTTACAGTCACGGCAACAAGGAAGTGTTCTCATGCAGGGGCATAGAGTTGGCAGTGGATTTCTTCCTGGACAGAGGTCATAATAACATCACTGTGTTTGTTCCCTCTTGGCGCAAAGAGTTGCCCCGAGCTGATGCCCCTATAACAGGTGAGGACAGGCAGTTGGTTCCCGTCTGGAAGTTAGTTAACCCTTCTCTAACACCTAGGAACTGCTAAAGCCTGTAGCTGTTAGCAATTACATTGGTTGCATTTTTAACATTCGAGACATTCCTCAGCAGCTATCAGTCAGTATGGCTTAGCAAAGCAAGGAAGACACAATCTCTTTCTAGCACACAACATATAATCAGCACACAACATATAATCTAAATTGTCCATCCATGGGTAAAATTGCATTTTCTACCACAATCAAAACAGAAATAACTTGAAAGATTACAAAAAGTTTAATCAAAGAACATCTTTTTCTGTGTGGTTCAGTTTAAAATGTTTTCACTTTAGCCTTAGAGTTTGGGCCTCAACATGTTTTAACAAGCTTCTTTTGCTCAGTGGGATTGTGTGAGATGTGTGTGGAGAAAGAGGGGGAAAAAAAAGAAACACTCAGATCATTGTCTTCAGTCATCAGTTTTAGAAAACAAAAAAAAATTATCCCAGACAAGCAAAGCACAGAATGTAGCTGCCGCATAAAGCAACAAAAACTAATGGGAAGGAAATAGGAGGTGTGGTAAAGTGGGGTTGTTTTTACCTAGCTGTTTGAATATGACTTCCACTTCAGTCTGTTCCTTTATTGTAGCTATAGGCATTGCATCATTCTTTATCGGTATGCTGGAGGTACAGTTTTACATCACTCATGTGATATACTATGAGACAAGACTGTCATTTGTAATAATAAGCTAAAAGAAATAGATTTGGTAAAACCAACGTTGCTTACTCTTTAGGATCATTTGTTTTACATTACATAGTTGAACTACATATAAAATCTAGTTATTGACTCACTAAGATTTTATGTCACAAATACAGATTTGTGACATAATCTAGCTTGATTTAATATCTTTTATTCCATAAAACTGAGTAAGCTTCTCGATGATATTGCTTCACTTTAAGGCTCTTGTGATTTTGGTATCTGCTCATCTGGGGTGGAGCAATCCAAAGGTTCTATTTCAGTCTCAGAATAAGGAAGTAAAAATAAGCCCATAGCCACCCTTGGGAAAGTCCCATCTGGAACTTTGTGTTTTATTTTTCCTCCACACCCACTGTAGTTTGTTTATAGAGTGTCAACAACCATCTCAGCAATAGGTCAAATGAAAACAGCCTCCTGGACCTACAAAAACACCTGCATGAAAAAGTGCCAAATGGCTAAACATTACTCAACCAGTTTCCTGGTTTGTTGGTTAGCTTCACAGGTCATTTCACTTGACTTTCTAACTTGTTTAATCAGTTTCTGTGATTATACTAATGTTTAATTTGCCTACCATAGAAGTCAATAATACAATATATTATGGGAATTGTGGGAACTATATTAGTTTTGGTTATGAAATCTACTTTTCTTGGTAGTATTTGGTTTCTGTAAACTACTGCACATTTCTCGAATGCTTATTGCATTTTTAAAGCCGTGTGTTTTCGTGGCAGCCTCCTCTTCCATGAATTTTGAAAACAATAACAAGGTACAGAAGTTTGAATTCAATGTGTATTTGTCTTTATTCAGCACAAGGTCAAAAAATACAAACGGGCTCAAATCTATACATTCACCTTTCCAATATTAGGTTCAGTCGCTCTTAGCAAGTTCCAGAGAGATGGCACACATAAAATATTTAGCCATTGCTTCTCTGGGATCTTCACCGTATTCCAAAAAAATGCTTGGATTCATTTACGTTAATGGGTTTGATACCTCAACTTTAAGACATAACTTAAAGAGTAGTAATTCACTGAAAGTAATGTTAGCTGCAGTTTCTGTATGTGAGTCTACGTGTATAATTTAGACACTGTGGATCAGAAAACACAATAAATACAGACCTAATTCATGTTTTAAAGTCTGACTAAAGAAATGTAAGATGTACAATTCTGACCAATATTGTAAAAAGGACTAAAAACACATTTGACTGACTTGTTACCTTTCCTCTTTTCAGATCAACACATTCTGTTGGAGCTTGAAAAACGGAAAATAGTGGCCTTCACCCCTTCCCGCCGGGTTGGTGGCAAGCGAGTGGTTTGCTATGATGACCGCTTCATTATCAAACTGGCGCATGATTCAGATGGCATAATTGTGTCCAACGACACCTACCGTGACCTTCAAGGAGAAAAACCTGAGTGGAAGAAATGCATTGAGGAGAGGCTCCTCATGTACTCATTTGTGAATGACAAGTAAGGAGAACGTCCCAGGTCTTTTTTTACAGTGCCGCTGTTTAATAAAGGGCTGCTGCTGCTGCATTAGAGGCACACCTTCTAGCTTATTGAAATTTTGTGAAGGACCTTCTTTGAAGTAGCGTTGTCTTTATTCTTGTCTCTTTTTACAGGTTCATGCCTCCAGATGACCCTTTAGGTCGACATGGACCTAACCTCGACAACTTTCTCCGGAAAAAGCCCCTCCCTGTGGAGCAGAAAAAACTGCCCTGTCCATATGGTAAGGAATTATTGCCTCAGCGAACAGATATTTTATTTCATAAAGGAATCCCTTGGCTAGTGTTTTCGCTCTCAAATTTAGACAAACAATGAAAACACAACTGGATAATTAGGCAGGGGTTTCAAATTTATAAAGTGCGTTGATGAAGAAGCACCTTATTCATTTTATTCATAAAAGTAAAATTTTTATGAATAAGATAAATAAATCCCATATATATATTTTTTTAGAATAAATTGGCAAAACAACAACAACAATCTATAAGTTGTAAATTAAGCTGATAGCTTCAAATATGTTTCTGCAGTTTCCACTTTATGACAGAAGATTATGGTGATAATTAGATCGTGCGTTTATATGAATGTCTTTCAGATAAAAAGTGCACTTATGGCATGAAGTGCAAGTACTACCATCCTGAGCGGGCAAACCACTCCTACCTGTCCTTGGCTGATGAACTGAGAGAGAAAGCACAAATTTCTTTTGTAAAAGAAGAGAGAAAGGCAAAATCATCAGTCAGCTATCCTCAATCTGAACCTGAGCCTTCTCATCCTCGACACACACATCTCCCTTGGGATCAGCAGATTTCCTCAGTTCCTGGTCACGTTAGTGAAAATAAACTACTGCTCTGGGAAAACTTCAGGAAAAGCCCCAACCAAATGCCGTCTTCATCAAACGGAGGAAAGTGTCAAGAAGACTATCCCCCGTCATACTATATGCTGAATCATTATTATCCTAATATGTCTCGGGAATATTTTGACTCTGGTTTTGGTTCGAGTGAGAGCTACTACTCTGACTTGCCGCCATCCCTGAGCAGCACCCACAGACTTGGTCCTCAGCATCAAAGCACCCTCCCCGGGCTCCAACGTTCCCCAGTTCACATGGAGAACTGCAATACCAGTCATTGTGGCAAATACCATTCCTACCCGCATCAGCGACATCACAGCAACATCGATTGCTGCAGTCAACCCATCTATGACACCTACAATCCAAATATGTTCCCACACGGTGTACATCAGCAACGGAGCCTGCCTGCCCATTTCCATAACACTGCGACCCCCCAACTCCATCATAATTACTGGTCAGATCCCTTTCAGGGTGCGCCACCAGCCAGGTCCTCATGCCCCGCCCCCTCCTTGGCCTACCCTTCACACTGCCACAGCTCCTGTTGCTCCTATGAGAATCACCAGTACCAAACCTGGGGCCAGCAACAACAGCAACCGCCGCTGCCGCCGCCGGCTCCTGCTGCATTCAAGCAAAATAGGTCAGAAATGCGCAAGAAACTGCACGCCATCTTCAACCCAAACCAAGTGGATAGGGTCATGGAGATGTTCCCGGAACTGATGGATGCTGAAGTTTTGGCTGCAGAGATACTGAACATGAAAGCTCAGGGGATGATATTCTGATCATGGTTCTGCTCTCTTTGATCTGGAATATCAAAATATTTAGGACAATTTCAGTGAAGGCTGCAACAAAGTTAACAGAAAAAAAATACGATCTGAATATGATGGTGTCATCATGCCCACGTAGAACCACATCGATGTTTTTTATGGCAACCATCACAATGAGGTGTGTTCGGGTTAAACACAAAAACACGTTGATTGATTTGAACCTCTAGATAGATGGACACATGTACTGAGAACTGATGAATGCCCACAGAGATAGATTAAGTTAATTAACTGAAATAGAGAAACCGTTAACACATTAATCTCGTACTAAAATAATCAGTAGCTGCAGCTGTGTGTCAGAGAGTATTTGAAAATGTGTTTTTCAGGGAACTAATATAAAATATATTGTAGCGATGCCTCATTCTATATGCTTTCTATTATGCTACTGAAATATTTATGAAAATTGAACTTTTGCTGCGTTGTATGTACGACATTGTTGTCAAATGTAACTTTACCATTCAATTTTTGGATGGAATGTGCCTCTAGACCAAAGATGACTTCAGGAGTTTTGACTGTTGATGCATATTGTGTCAAATATTATTTTAAGTTCTCGTGCTGTATTAAAAGTTTTATGCTTTTGCTTTCGCTGTAGTTCTCCGAAACAGTCTGCTCTTCCAGTATTATCCCACAAGGAAGCCAAGCAGAGGTGACTTTTAAAAACACTTCACCTGAATTAAAAGGAATTTACCAAGTACGCTTTTCCCGTTCCTGTAAATGTGCATCATTTCCATGAAACGCGTACTGGCAAAAATGTAATTTATGTTTTTAAGTGAATATTTTAATAAAGATAGAAATAAAAATATAATTCAACATATATTTGAATGAGTGAGTGTGATTGTCTTGGAGAAAAGAGTAAGGCAAACAAGCTGAAACAAATTTTACCTTTCAACTACATTTAAATGCTTTCACCAAGTTCCTTGAAATTAATCTTTCTGGACTGAGATTGAGTCAGTGGTCTCATATCTCATGCCAGCAACGCCCTGGATTTTCAAAATGTAAATGCTTTAAAGACTCTTAAAGTGTTATGCTAAATTCTGATGAATTTAGAAATTCATCAGAATGAATAATCAAATTAATTAATCTATGATATTTAACTTTTAATAGTATTTAGCATGTTAAACCTGGGGCTGTCTTTTATTAAGCAGAATTGGGATCATTAATGTTAGTCCGGTTCAGCCTGGAGTCAGGACTTCAACCTTCTATTTTAGCAGTGGATAAATTATTCTACTTAGATTTTTACCATGAGTTGATGTATAGCCCGTGCTAGATCAAAATTAAAGGCATCGATCAGATTATCTTAAAGTGGCGTTCTCTTGATTGGTTAGTTGATTAGAGGAAATGTTCTTGACTTCTTCAACTTTAAAAAATGCTCTCTAGTTACATTACAAGAGGAGACGCTAATATCTTTAAACAACTCTAAGCTTTAAACTTAAAATATTATCCAGTCAGAGGAAGTATCTGATGCAAATGAAAGAATGTTAAAATCAAGGAAACAACTTTATATTGTTCAGACAAAATGATTTTACTGTCCATTTCACTGCACACTACAGTTGTAAAAGATAGTTACTCTATCAAAATACCTAACACCTGCAGTTTACAAAGCATGAGACATGGGAGGTTTGTAAGAAGAGCTATATTTTGTTAGGAAGCGCTTTACCTCTGGCTCTAAAATAAATAAGGAAGATTCCGATTTCTACTGCATCCAAGTTATTTACTAATTATATCACTTAGTACAACGCCACTTCAAGAAATCTGAACTGGCACTTTGATTAAATCGTCAAGCTTTTCTATTTTTGTTTTTAATTTGTTTGTGGATTTCTTCTTCGCTGGTGGCAGAGCAACCACAATATTACTAGAGTTTTGCTGTATATAAGCCAAACAGTCTGTGAGCACAAACACAAAAATGCAAAGAAATATTTCAGGAATCAAATACATATCTGTTTTCTGTAAGAAATAATTCCTGTTTGATGTCTGAGTCACGTTTCCCAAGTTTATATCATGTCAAAATCTTTTAATTGTCGTTTCATAACTATTTTGACTGTTTCAGAGATTTGAAACATGCACCACCCATAGGTAGTCAAAATAAGGAGTGTGTATTATCAGTGTAATTATAACCTTACCAGGATACAACATTGACCAAATGTAGATAATGTAATAATGCAAGTTTTATAAGTATTATTTGCAACTAATCCGTTTCTTACGTACTTTATTTAGAGTCAAAGCAAGATGTGAAGAAAGAAAATGCGACCTAGATATTCAATTACCAACAATATGATATTTTGAGCTGTCATAAAATATAAGGCAGTTTTCCAGCAGCACTTGCAAAGAGACTTTATTTCTTAACACTTCTCAATATGTGTCAGTGTCTTACATAATATAGTCAATCTGAATAAATAAATAAATAAGCAGTACTTGGTCATTTAAAAATACAGTGATTGTCTTTTCTTCAAATAAATATGTTTACTCGTTTTTGCTTTTACCTGGACAAATATTCACAACAAAGAATATTTTCAGATGCAAAGTAGTTTAAAAGACATGCCGTTATTCATCTGTAGGTTTAGTGTGGCCTCGTCATTAAGAAACTCTAAGCATGACATTACTTTTTGGTAAAGTTGTTTTTATTTTGTTGCTTGCTTTGCAGCTAATCTCTAAGACATAGCAATCTGTAGAAAAAATAAAAAATGACTTGTTGTATAGACATTTTATTTTATCTCAACCTTTCAAATTCCCCTTTGAACCTTAGGGGATACTGTACATATTGCCTTGAAACCTTAATTCTTTAAATAAATAAAAAAATTAAAAAAAAAGTTGCTTTACATGAAAAAATCATTGATTTCATGTCTGTCCACAAAAAGTCACACATTGGCTGTCTTACATGGGGTATAAGACATACTTGGTAATTTGAGAGAGATATTTATGTCAGATATTTATGACATGAATTTTCTTCATATAGCAAGTTTACTATTGTGCCTAATGTTCTGCCTGATCCACAGGATTCTTTTATTCCCAGGCCATCAACAACTTGTGGAATGGCACAAAGGCACCATGTCCCGGTTTGCTGCCAAGAAAATGAAATTACATTTAGATACATGACTGGAAATGTAGTTTCACAAGCAAAAACACATGACAACCTCTCAAACACGTGCTTAACCTTCTGCACATGTATTGAGCTACTTCTGTTTAAATTATCTGAGTAGTCATAGAGGAAATACGTTCAGAAATTCCCTTTTGCTTTGTTTGTCACTCAAATCAGACATTCTCATGACTCACCTTTTAAACCTTGTAGTCTGAACCTGCTCAGCAGGCTTTAAGACTGCTAACTGAGGTCAGCAAGTTAGGGAAAATGAAGGTGTATGAAAGGTAGAGTTTAGCTATTTTTGTTTTAGTATTAGGAAACAATAGAAGACTAATCGTCAAATAAACCAAAGCATATTCATTTAAAAGTGGTGGGTTTACTTCCAAAGAAGCTGTGATATGATCATGTTATAAAGCACAGCTGAGAACCTTCTAGTTGGCAAAACAGACTTGCAGCATCGCACTTAAATTCTTCAGATAAAACACACAAAATATACCCACAAGGTACTTGATGTATTTATGGGGAAATTGATATTAGTTACCATTGATATTAGTTACCATTCAAAGTAGGTATGTCCATTATGACTGCCGTCACACAGTGATGCATCATGGCTCTGCAGTTCCACGCCAAGGTAGAGCTCTGGCTCCCCCTGCAGGTTCCCCAAGAAACGAACTGTTCCTGTGCTGATCCGGCCAGATGGCAGCATGATCCTAACCCGATGGCCCAGTTGCAAGTCCATGGGTGAGTGGGGGACAAAAACCCGATGTGGGCCAGGAGACGTTTTCCAGGATCGCACACTTCAGAAGGGAAAAAAATAAGTTAGTTCTATATCAAAAACTGAGGTTCATTAGTTTTTTTTTCTCACTAAATTTGTAGTCTGATCTGCATAATTTTTGTTTTTGTGTAGATAAAAACAATGCTTTGATTAAAAAAAATTTATATATGTATTTTAATTTATTTTGTCACATTAAGTGATTTGTAGAGGAAAAGCATTTTCCGTGTGAAATTGACATTCTGTTAATTGTCCTAACTGAAGAAGACACTGAATGGGAATGGATATGGTCAAAAACAGTACTCGGGTCAGCAGTGGTGTTTAAACAGAGTTCAGTTGTCCCAATAAGTGTTGCCAGATTGGGTGGGTAACCTCCCAGTTGCTTCTTATGGGCTAGAAAAAACAACTTTAGGTGGATTGTTAACATTTGAGGAACTTTTCACATTTGGCAGGCTTTTTGAAAGCATTCATATGAAAATTCCATCAAATTGTTTGTCATTGTGTGGCAGAAAAGCACAAACTTGTTAATTTTATTCAAACATGTTCTTGCTCTCATTTTATTAATTTATTTATTTTTGAAATGTCTACATTCTGTCAAATATGACATCATCATTGATTGATAGTTACTGGTCAATCAAGCGTCGCTATGAAATGTATTAGTGAAATGTATGTATGAAATGTATTAGTCAACTGTAAGGAATTTCACTAAGCTACACTGAGGTGTGTTGGCTTGATGTTCAAAGGAAGCATCATGCTGAAGTGGGAAAAGTGCTAAACTTATCCTAAGGACATGGAGGCTGATTTGGAGATAAAATTGTGGATTGCACCTCTCCCAGAGGATTCTAAAGGTTAATGCAAACAACCCAAATCTGACTTGCAAAAGGGTAAGCAGGATATTCAGGTTTAGTCAGGGCTACAAGATTGACATGTGGATTGGTAGACCATCAAGTATAACCAGATTTACAAGGACAAACAAGACTCAAATTTATTGCAAAATGATTTACAAGTAGAACAGTAAGAAGATAAGATGTATAATTAAAAATTGCAGCATTTAGGGTAGCATCAGCCAACAACACGGTTGCTGCACTGAGTTTCCCCACTATTACTGTTTTGAAAAGAATAGTTTGGAGAAATTCCCGAAGCAGATTTAATGCATACTGCTGATGTTGCTACTGCACCACACCCCCCGTTGTCCCGTACTGCCTTTGTGGTATTTTTTGTAAATGTGCAGCTGTGCTGGATAATGAGGTTCCCACTTGTGACTTATGAACTGGTAGAAGGAGCTCTGAGGCGACTCATCTTCCCAAGTTTGTGACAGAAATGTTTTGTGAAACAGCCTTGAGTTTTCCACTTTAAATTTTTACTCCAGTTGCTCTTCCTGCCAATTTATCCAACTTGAAATGTGGTAGTTACAACTGAGTAGACATGAAAAGCACAATTTAACCACATTCCCCAGATAGACATGCTGGGTCATGGATAAGAGCCTAATTTTAGTCAGAAAAACTGAAAATGTCCAAGTTTTTTGTCTTCTTGTTTTAAAATGCCTAGTAATAGTAGGTGTTACTCAAATGTTTTCTAACCTTCCTAATCAGTGATCATCAGTTAGCTCAAATGATGCTTGCTGCTTCTGCCACAATATTTTAACACAAAAACCTACAAAACTCATCTTATCTTATTTTATGTCTTATTACAACAAACAATCCAAAACTTCAATTGACTCCATCATACAGTCTGATTTTTTTTCCCAGAAGTTGGTGTGAAGACTTTAGGCAGAAGGAACCCCAGTAGAACAATTACATCTAAGAAGTTTCAGAATCTATTATCACAATTTAAATCAAGTGGAAGTGAAATAGGTTCATGTCTCTCAGTATTTATCACATAGGCAACTCAGTCATAAAGGTTTTCTTTTACTGACATGCTGGCCTACCCAATTAATGACTGTACCTTGAGGCTGAAGATAAGGAAGAAGAAGATCTTGAGCTCTGTGGGGTTGACAAGGATCCCTGGCTCCCTGGTAAACTGCACGAATGGCTGCCACTTCTTGATGACGCTTTGGATCTTCTTCTGCGTTGGCAGAAACCACCTGCTCATCAGAGATAGCTGTTGGTGTCATTTCCTACTAACAGTTGTCACAGTTGCTCAGTTGCTTTAATGTGATGGCTCTGATTTACTTGACTGCTCGTCCAAATCATCTCCATTGTCTCTCTGCTCCTCACAAGTCCCCACCTTCAGCAGTATCTCAGCCTCCTCAGAGAAAACCTGAGGAAAACCATCATCAGAATCATCACCACAAACTTAACAACCCCTGCAAACATTTTTGCAAACACACCTGATTACGCAGTTCCTCCTGTTGCCTTTGCAGCTCTGAAAATCTCTTCTCCCATGATGCTCTCTCGCAGGCGATCCTGGTCTTGATGGACAGGATATCTCTCTCGGTTTTGGTCACTCGTTTGTGGAGTGCGTTAACGCGGTCGGGGCTGCCTGGGATGGCTGCGGTCACCTTGCTTTCATAAGCTATTATATGACAACAAATATTAAAAATGTACTTCCATGAGTCTGACAGATGAAAAAATGATCTAAAGATCAAAGACTATTTTGCAGTAACTTTTAGAAATAATAAAACACATTTAAGAAAAATATTGGGATCTTAATATTACCTTGCTTCTTTTTTTAAATAAACAGCTTTTAACATGGAATTCAAACTCTGGTGACATTATCAAATAAAATAATGCTCATAGTCCTCATAGTCCTCATAATAACAGTGAGGACTTGTTCTTGTTCTTGCGTGTTAGATGAAAGTGTTGTACCTCATCAAATCCTTACCCACATGTCGTGTCACCTGTCTGCTTTTCTCCTCTATGATGTGTGCTTCCCTTGGTAAGAATTTAATTGCATTGTATGGACAGATCTGCAGAGCAAATGAGTGCCAAGCATTATACAAGTACTGTCGAAAGACATCGTTGTAAACTCACCAATAGATCTATACAACAACTCACCCATAGAAACCGGCATGTGCAGAGAATCCCCTTGTATGTCCATGTAAAGAACGTCTGTAGGATGTACGCTGTCATGTTTTTTTCCACTCACATAATTCGGCTCTAATCAGATAACAAACAAATCAACTGCTTGTATTTATTTTGTGTATCAAAACTCCTAGTAGAATAAAGTGCACCCGGTTTAAGAATTTTGTAACTATACAAGATTATACTAAACCAGGTTAGTTCATCTGTCGTAACATGCTATGGTGGGGACCTACTCTGCAGTGCTCACAAATTTGCCATTTTAAAATGTACACAACACTCACGTTTTTCAGTGGTTCATCTGTATGTTGAAAAGAGAATCCAAAGTGAGGTCACATGTAGATAATATCTTCCATTTAGCTTCTATTGCAGGTCTCTGATAAACATTAATGTGGTGTGTAAGGCTCATTGACCTGTTGCTATGCGCCAGCTTTGCATGAACAGCACTTGACGACTGCTGGGTAGGTAAATCTCACCTAATCTTCTTAGTCATGCAATTACACAGTCCGGTTGCAGCCTGGCTTCCTAATTTGGTCTGCTGAGCCTAATAGTGTATATAAACAGTGAGAGGAAACCCTCCGGTGCAACTAGTGTCCATGTACATCCACTCTGTTCTTTGGCATACTGAGCAACTCAATGCACAGATTGTTTTTGTGGATCCCTTAGTGGGGTTGGGAGGTGCTGGTGCCTATCCCAGCTAAAGTTCAGGGTGAGAGGCGGGGTACAGGACAGGTCGCCAGTCTGTTGCAGGGCAACACAGAGACAGACAGGACAACCATGCACACACACACTCACACCTAAGGACAATTTAGAGCAGTGGTCCCCAAACTACGGCCCGCGGGCCGAATCCGGCCCGGATCCGGCCCGCCTCCACATTTGGTCCAGCCCCCTGAACAATGCCAGAGAGCATTTAGGTTTTTTTTCATACATCGTATTTTCCAGACTATAACCCGCTTATATGTGGATTTTTCTTCAACCACCAGGGGGCTCTTTAGCAGGAAGTGAATCATTGGAAGTCAAAATTGGAAATCAAAGAAGAAAGTGCCCATTAAAATGGAATTAGGTTTTAATAGGGAATTGAAATTTGAGAATATTGTTGATCAGTTAAATAGCATTGAGGGGAAAAAGAAGATTTTTCAGGTTTTTTAAAATAATAATAATAAGAAGAAGGAAAGCACCTATTTTCATTTAACACATGCTAGGACACGAAGGATCAGCACTTTTACTGTTACAGTTACCGTTCAGAAACTACCGTAATCAGTTCAGTTAAATCTAAACTTGGCAACGTTTTCTTTTGCAACCGTAATAAATGTGATATTCAATTGACCTGTTATTACTCAGATTTTGGGTGTCCGCCCCTTTCTGGTGGTGCAGCATCATTGTGGAAAATCTAGAGCGGAAGAGATATCTGCGGCTTATATTTATTTGTATGTTTACTGTTTTTTTTTTTTATTATTATTATTATTATTATTTAAACTTTGGGGTTGTGGCTTGTAGTTCGGTGCGGCTCATAGTTCGGAAAATATGGAGTTGCTTTAAAAGTTGCATTGAAAGTTCATTAAAAGTGCCAACTTTGCATGATTTTGTAAATTATGATAATTTAATTCAAAGTTGGTATTTTTAATGGACTTTCAATGCAACTTTTAGAGCAACTTTGCATTAAAAATGTCATTATTTACTGTATGACACACCGCTTCAAATAAAGTCTTACCCACATTTTACCAGATTAATTTTTATATTTAATTATTTTCCTGTAGAAATATAAATAGGGTCATTTATGTATGTTTGTTCAGTCTAAAGTACTGTGCCACAGAGCTCATTCTCTGCCAATAAAACAAGAAATGTTTGTCTTTTTTTTCCATCTATGACAACACAGCTGCCTTCGGCTTCAAACTAAAAGCTTGGCATTGAGGTGAAATGTGAGTCAACTGGCCATCTATGCATGGTAATTGTTGGAGATGAATAGGTGTATAATTTTAAACCTTATTCAATTCAGGTATTCATTCAGAAACAAAGAAAAGCACTCATCTCAGATTGTGGGTCATGTCCTCATGCATGCTTATAATCAGTCATACAAACTGAACATATAGGGAACACGCAAACAGCAAAGCTCTTTTCATGGTATTGAAAGCAGACAATAATGGGTTTTAATCAGCTTATCGCAGACACTTTGAATGTGAGTGAACAGCGTTTGTCTTTTGACAATAATCTCAGACAAACTTTATCTATGCAAACCACATGATATTTGCTCTGTACTTGTTACTGAAAAATCCATCCTGGCTGTTTATAATTACTTGTAGTTAACATGTTAATGTTAATATATATATACATTTAGGAATAGGATCAAACAGGATATTTATGTCATGGATGTGCAGCAGACAAATAAGCAGCATCCATGTCAGGTAAACATATAAATCAAAATCTCTGCGAAATGCTTCAAAAGTCTTGTTAGACCTCAGGCAGTACTGAAAACAAAAAGATTTCCAACCCGCTTCAAGCAATGTGTAATTAATGAAGTGTATGTGACTCTCATGTTTTTAGCAAACTGAAAACAGATCCCCGTCACACCCACCACTGTTGTTCCTGTTGTTCAGCTACTGGCAATGGATTTTTGAACATCGGTATTAAGTACTGCAGTATAAGTTCCAGAAGTTTCCTTGGGATCCTTTATTGCGTTGCAGCACGCATGTTATTTCAGAGATCTTTGGTTACCAATGCTCAGGTTAACAATGCGCTTACATTTCTTTTAATCGTACACAACTGTGAATTTGTGTGGGGACTAAAACACCTGAGGGGAGATTTAGAAAGTTTCAATAATTGCTTTTCTCTAGTATCTCCAGGAATTTCTTTAAACACAATCCATGTAAAGGGAACACACAAACAATACAATTGTTGCCTATCTCAATATTAGTGAATTTCAAAACAAGTGGAGCTCCTAACCTCCTTTCAAAGAGGTTATAGGTCTCCCTAATCTTTTGCTTCTTCCACAGATTCTCTATAACTGGATCCCTCCAAAATGTTATGTTACTCCAACATATTTGTCAATATGCTAAAACACCTAAAAGATTAATTTAAAACTAAATCTGCCAAAGGTATGAATAATTTTGGGATTAACTATACTACACTATATGACATGTTACCTCTATTTATTACTTTAAGACTAATTCTATGGTCAGATTTGGATATATTTAACACAGCTTGCAGTTTGTACATAAAAGATGAAAGGTTTGTGTTATTTTAAGTGATTGTTAGTGCTAGTGTTAGTATGAACTACAGTCATTAACATTACTATATGTCATAACTAATAACATAAATAATTCCAGTAAAATGTCAGTTTTGAAACAATCTTTTGTGACAAAAGGTTGTTTTGCCATAAAACAACCTTTTGTCCAAAAAAATTATTGGAAGCATAATTTTTTTATCCTTTATGCTGTATTTTGCTTCCAAAAGCATGAAATCAGAATGTTGGTAAAAAGAAATGACTCAACACTTTTTAGAGTGTAATTTTGAGAGTTTTATGATTTGTAGAAAAATGGAAGTGAAAAATAACACCAGTGAACTTCATAGACAAAATTCGTGTTTAAGTTTGAAATTCATCTTAAGGTTAAGGCTCAAATATGCATGAAGTCAATTTAACAGCGATTGAAAGAAATAGTGTTCTGTCTATTTTATTATTTTGTTCTAGTATTGTCTTCCTTTAAATTAGAAATAATGTGTAAAGTAAGATACATAAGAAGGGGACAGGGTCAAAAACATTTGTACTTCTGCCTACCTCCTTTTCAAACAAATGTAAATATGTATCGCGTGGTGTTTGAATGTTAATGTGAATATGTTCGAAATTAACCAATAAACAAAACTAAATTTTGATGCAAATGATAAATGCATCAAAGTGCCACAAAAGCTTGAAAAACTATAATAAAAATTCGGACAGGGTTCAAATTTCACATTAAATAAACAATCCACAAACCCCTTGATGTTTTTATGGGACAGTTTCCCTATCATGAAGTGCAAAGTTTTGATGAAAGGTGGAAACAGTTCTGTCATCTGGAGTGGAGAAGTTCTTTTAGTGTTGTGCCCAAGAATTCTATGTTCTTTAGGCCACAAAGAGGTATTTGTTGTGTGGAGAGGCTTTATGGTTCGGAGAGAAAGAGGGGATCTGATTTCACATTGTGTTCAGCAGAAACCAGAAGACTCCCTATACAATCACACTGCAGGGCTCTGAAATCTCACCTTTACTCTTATAGACTTTTCGAAGGCCTCATTCACAGTTTTTCTTTTTTTTTTTTATAAAACTTTAATTGCTAGCTAGACTTCAGAGTACTTATGATAGGAACCTAACACTTCAACCAACTGTAATGCTATCTTCTTTTCTGGGGATTATGCTCACAAAATGTTTGACATTTTGAGAAGAGATGGAATTTAATTTTTGCTTTGTAAAGAATTTATTTGTTGCCTTTGCTCTGAATAAGTGCTTAAAAGAGGCATTTAAAGTCGTCCCTAAGGTTGACCACATTTGGGGCTTAATCAGAACTACAATCGGACATGAAAGAGTTTTCATCCACAGCTCTGGGTGCTTTGGAAATCCCCACCTTCTCCCCCCAGAAAGTGTTTACCTGTACTCATTACCACATTATTTTAAGACCCCACCCAACAACGGCAGCGTGCCTCCAGTCCCCTCCCCCGACGTGGTGCAGGTGAGAGTTTCCACTTGTTACGCTGCGGTGAAGTCAGGAGGAAGCAAACTGGGGGAGGAGGAGGTAACAGAGCGCAACAAAGAAAGGGAACTCCAGAGAGAGAACAAGCTTACTTACTTCAGCCTAAGTTGAGATAAAGGCATGCAGAGTGCATCACAGGTAAGTGGATTTTATGTATTTGTTTTTGGCTAGCCAAGCCTCCGAAGTCGAGGAAAAAAGGAAAATAGTAAAGTGCAGGTTGGGAAAAACAGGATCATGTAACCGGAAAATTAGTTATTTGGAGTTCAAATGTTGTCTTCTATATTTTTTTAAGTAAACATTTCAATAATAATAGGTTTCTTATGTGTAAACATATCAGTGCTTTTGTCTTTCATATCAAACATTCTTTATTTTTAAAATATCCCAAACTATGCTCTGCCTTCACAAATGTATGTCGTCTTTCCATTAAAACAATTACAATCTTTAAAATGATGCAATTTCTAGGATTCTGATAGCCAACATGTCCAAATGTCAGAGTTGGATCTTACACATTTTACCTTAAACTCAACCACCCCAACCTTTGAGGCTGCTTCGCTAAAAAATAAAACTAGTGTTTCTCAAACCTCTGTAACATTCTCAGCAGGTTACAGAAGAGACTTCTTTAAAATTTAATATAAACTCCAACTTTTATTGGAAAATGGCCACTTTCGCAACAGTTAAAAAAAAAAAATCAAGGTTGAACTCTCCTTACAAATACAACACTTTGGGATTCCTTGTTGAGATGGAAGCTGAAGTGACCGATGTTGTCATCAGTTTCCAGGGTGTAGCACCCACAGGAGCTCAAGCTGGGATCCAGGGAAGAAAGGAACAAAACAAGTCATGCCATGATAGCAGCTCTCCCAATGGGACTGATCAGGGAACAAACACATTTTAATTGTGCTCCATGATAAATTGCCGCAAACCAAGACACTTGAGGTGTAATTGCGTGACCCAATGCTGAACTCATTTTTGCAGAAGTTACTTCATAGAGGGAGCAGGTTGATACTTTACAGCACTTGCAGCATTCACTGCATTTTGAGTTTGTATTGTGTTTTTGGGAGGAGTGGGGGGGGGGGTTCACAGATATTCCTCTGTGGACTTAATTTTTAATTAATCTTTAAAAAGACATCAGTGAAGCTTTTTTTTTTTTCTTCTACTAAATCTTTATTTAGTAGAATCACAAAAGACATTGAGACAAAGACATCTTTCACAAGGTGATCTGGCCAAAAAAAGACAGCCGTACACATCACTGCAGACAATGTGGACAGACGGCAATAACTAAGACAAACTTTAAAAATATTTTTAATAAAGTAAAAGTAACAATTTCAGATTTAAAAGTAGAAGTTTCTAGCTGTGTGACCGGCTCCACCAAACAATTATGAGCTCACTTTTCCTCAGAACAGTGAGAGGATTGTAAAATGAGAAGATCTCACATCAAAAGAACTGGGCAGGTGGGTTACAATGAATGAGCATGGTTGTTATTCAGAAACCTATTATCATTGGTAAACAGTCTAAATTGAAATTGCATCGCTGTCTGTCACATAGACCTTTAGTCTGTTCATTATTGCTTAGTTCATTTTGCTGCCAGACGGGTACCGTTTGTCATGAAGTTTGTTGACTTTCAAAGCAGAACAAACAAATTACTTTGGTTTTATTATGGAAGTTCAGTTTTATATATTACATGCTACATCTGAATTTCCCCTCTGTGGGACAATAAAGGTTATTTCTATTCTATTTTATTTTTGTTTTTCTAGGTTGGGCACAGAGCTGTCTCCATTTCTTCCAGTAGCATAATGGCTTCAGTCGTTTTTAAAAAGGACACAGGTATGTGTAAATTTCTGAGTTTAAAACTTCTGTTGATATTTAGAAACATGGTAATCCTCGTGGTTCAAATCACTTACTAATTTCTAAATCCTGAAAAGTATAGGGTAACCACAGAACAGAGTCAAATTGAATTCTTATTTTAAAGACAGAAAAAAGAAAAAACAAACAGAAAAACATAGAAAAATATATTAAAATAATTTAGAGAATTATATCGTGGATTATGAGTAAGAAAAAAAGCTGTGCACCAAATCCTAAAAACTTATCCTGTCCTATTCTCTGAACTTGACTGTCAGTGTTTTTAGAGGCCATGCAGTGCCACTTCTTCAAAACGTCTTATCTGACCATTCTGTCTCCTTTAAGCATTTCCTTAGATTTTCCATGTAGTAATCTTTGCTTCAACAATCTTTTTCTTCAGTGATGAAGCTTTAATCACTGAGTTCACATGAAGGCCTTGGCAGTTGACTTCATTCGCAATTTTCTTTGTGGAAAAGATGCACCTGATACATCCAGGTGTTTTGAAAACTCTACAAGAGTGACCCTTTGCACTTTGACAGCCCTTCATAATGTTCTTCTGACCCTTAATGTGAAGTTAAAAAAAATACCTGGAAAATTAAATGCTTACTCTGAATTTGACTCTGGATCTGTCTGACATTTTTAAATAGATTCTCTTTGTTAAAATGTTAAAAGAAAATGTCATGAAACCCCAAAGTGCAAATGAAAAAATTGCTTTTTCATGTGGATGAAAAATTATATGAATAACTGTGTTAATATTTAGAACTTTGTTATGTTATTAAAGTCTCTATTTGGTGAGGTGTTATCAAATTAGCAGTCAGGCAAAAATACATATAATCTTACTAGTTTGTTTGTTCTGTAGTTTTAGATGACACACAACCATAGAAAGCCATAAAAGTTTAACATCATGGAGATATAAACAAGTAATCCTTTCCAAGATATTACTGCATTATTTATGAAATTATTATTAATTATTAAAGCCATTCCTGCAGGCAGCATAAATATGAGCACAGAAGTTAAATCCAAGTAAAAAAAAAAAGATAAGATATTTTACAAAAATACTAAATGTGAAATTCAAAGTAAAAGTCAGACAAGTCAAATTAAACTGATTTACACTTAATGTCAGCATCTCTGCTGATGTTAAACTCTGATGAAGGGGAAGACTTTATAACTGTTCCTCTTGCCTAGAGCCAGTTTACTAGCTTGAAAAAGACATTCTATTATCTACGGAAGAGGATTAGGGCCACTGGAAAAAAGACAAAAAAATCTAACTTTAATCTCAGAATTCTGAGATAAAAGTCAGAACTGTTTTAGTTTTTTTTAGTGGCCCCAATCCTCTTCCGTAGTAAAAAGCAAACATTTTTTCTCCTGACATTTCTCATCCAATTAGCGTAATGCTAACTGGATAGCACAATGGCTCCAAATTCAAGCCATTTTTTGAATTTGGAAATTAAAATAATAAATTAGATTTAATCGTTAATCATTCGGTGGACTCTGATGTACATTCTTGCAAGCGCTGTTTTTAAATCAACTTTACCAGCAGTTTCCTTAATAAGATGGGGTCATACAATACAGTATCTCACCTGTCGGGAGGTAATTACTGAACCCTCCTTGTAAACAGTCAATATAAAGTTCTATAACCACAATGCTTAATTTCCTGCAAAATGCACCATACTTTTATTGCAAAGCCCTGCTGGCTGGGCTGTATGATCTTCTAAGACATATATTTGTAACTCAAACCTGTGTGGTAAACTTTGTTTCTGGTATCTTTCCCATAATGTTTGTTTTTGCAGGTATTGTATGCCTCCTCATATCAGGACTTCTGCTGCCTTCAGTATTTGTGTCTGGGCAAAACACAACTGCAAACACAGATCCTTCCACTACAGCCTCACCAACAATGACAACTGCCTCCACCATGAATACCATCACCTCTACAGCAAACCCCACCATGACCATGGCAACAACAGCCTCAACCACCAACCAGGCTGCTAGTATGTCTAGTAGCAGTTCAGCAGCTACCCCTACTCAGAGCACCATGCCCACCACTTATGGAGGTACTGTAATGTCTACTGCCATCCAGTCTCCCTCAACCAACTCAGATTCAGTATCCCAAAACACTCACTCTACACCAACCACCTCTGGAGGCCCAACATCAGTAAGCACCCACTCTGCCTCAAGCACCTCCGGAGGTTCCTCATCATCCAGCACCCACTCTCCTTCAACCACCTCTGGAGGTTCAGCATCACACAGTACCCACTCTGACTCAAGCACCTCCGGAGGTTCCTCATCATCCAGCACCCACTCTCCTTCAACCACCTCTGGAGGTTCAGCATCACACAGTACCCACTCTGACTCAAGCACCTCCGGAGGTTCCTCATCATCCAGCACCCACTCTCCTTCAACCACCTCTGGAGGTTCAGCATCACATACCCACTCTGCCTCAAGCACCTCCGGAGGTTCCTTATCATCCAGCACCCATTCAATTTCAACCACCTCTGAAGGCACGGTATTTAGCTGCTCTCAAATGCCTCACATGTTGTAAGACAGGGTAAATGCAGGTAGACAACCAGAATACTAACTTTGCTTTCTCAACTTATATGTACTAAACAAGTAGTCCTTCTTTTGATAGCAAAGAATTGTGAAATAGAACTTGGGAAGATTGTGACTATAATCTTTTTGTGAAGGATGTAAGTTTTTCAGCTGGCAGCTGGTTTCTACAAAAAGGATTGCATCCCATGTAACTTTTAAATTCTTTAGGAACTGATAAGGGCTGCACAGTGGCGCAGTTGGTAGAGCTGTTGCCTTGCAGTAAGATGGTTCTGGGTACGATTCCCAGCTCCAGTCTTTCTGCATGGAGTTTGCATGTTCTCCCTGGTTTTCTCCAGGTACTCCAGTTTCCTCCCACAGTCCAAAAACATGTCAGGTTAATTGGCCTCTCCAAATTGCCCCTAGGTGTGTGTGTATGCATGGTTGTTTGTCTCTGTGTTGCCCTGCTACAGACTGGCAACCTGTTCAGGGTGACCCCACCTCTCTCCTGGAACATTAGCTGGAGATAGGCACCAGCAACCCTCTCAACCCCACTAAGGGACAAGGGTGTAAATAAATTGGATGGTCTTTAATTATCCACTGTATTTTCTAGGATGGCATGTCAGCTGTTTGGCCAGTCTGATACAACAGACTTTGGACGGGTGCTAGTTATTTCACTCCTACCATTCAGCTCTCTTACAGTTTTGGTTGTTTTGTACCTGACGTTTTGGGGTTCGAAAATTACCCATTTGTCACAGGATGTCAACTGGTATCTACTTTGGGAATCTTTCATCAAATTGGCAAAGGAGTGCACTGACCTTTCAAGAAGACCTGCACATGTTGCACCAAAGGTCTGAGAATGGGTATCACAAAACTATGATGAGGGCATCTCTACTTGGAACCATATGCAAGCTTGGAGTCTCAGCAGAGAGCATCCTGTTGGGAATACATGGAACCACAAGTTCTTAAAGATGAGGCGGAGAGATATGATTACCAAGAAAGCAGAAGGAGAGTCCAAGCCTTAAATTAGAGAAAGATCGTGACTCTTGCAGTTCTTCAGAACTTGTTGAAGATGTCTGGATAACCTGATAGTTTTTAGTGAATTCTTAGGATATACAGATTGTAAACAACTATGATATACCTGCTTTAAAGTTTCCCAAACATAACATCATTTCTTTATTTTAGGTAATATGACTGAGGAAAATAAAAACGCCACATCAAATTCTTCAACGGAAATGGCAAGTCAATCTTATTTAAAAAATAATATTGTCACCATGTTTTTATTTGTACTATATTGATCTTAATTATGTGTCAATCAATCTGTCTAAAACAGATAAATTGCCCTTCCTTTTCCTGCTACTACTCTGATTGCTACTCAAAGTACAACAGTCAGAATGAATCTTATTGTTCTATTGGAGAATCATGTCAGGTAAGGGAATAAATAATTATTTTATACTCTGCTGATCAAGTCAATTAAATAATTAGATTGTTAATGTAAAAGGACTGTGAACAAATAAAAATTTACTAAAGTATATTTGTGTAATTTTGCAATGGATCAGCTGCTGAAATCAATGGGCATGTGGTACAATGTGAGCTGCAGTGCCTCTTGTGTGGAAGACTGCAACAACACCTCTCAGCCCAACTGTTCTGTGAACTGCTGTAATTCCACTGGATGCATTCAAGACATTTTTGTGCCCATGATGATGACAACCACCGGTAAGATAGAGAACTTGCATTTGCATATTTCATCTTGTCATGTTTGTCTTTCTCTTTACAGGTATATTTAAAAGTACTTGTTTGTGTGTGTGTGATCTTGCACTCTTACATACCGTATGCTTCTCTTACATAACTTTAGTAGCTGCAACCATGACAACAAACGCTCCACCAACAACAAGAACAACCTCAACAACAGCAAACAAAGTAAAGCCCAAAATCTGTGAATGACCTAAGCACTTCTTTTCTCCTTACTTGTTAATATTTATAAGTGTATTATTTGCTTTGTGCTTAAGACTTTCAATTAACTATCAGAACGTGAATGTTCTGACATAATCACCCTGTTTTCTGTGTCGTGTTATTTTTTTTCTTCAGGGAAACAAATGTCACAAGGGTAGCTGTACTGGAGAAAACTGTTATAAAAATTTCAAGGATCTTGAAACTTGTACTTCTACAAACCCACACTGTCAGGTATGATCTGTGAAAGGATTTTTTTATAGCTTTTCTTTCATTTGTGTATGTGACATAAATCCAGCGCTGAACAGTAGGTGTAAAGTAAACAAAGTCTAAATATAAGTCTAAAATAACTGTAATATTTTATTTCTGTTTGCAGTATAATTACCTCATCTGAAAAAATATATATATTTTCTCTAATTAGTGAGATATTTATAGATGTTCTTGTAACTACTTCAACTGTAGTTCAATTATATATATATATATATATATATATATATATATATATATATTGTTTTGTTTTTTTTTCAGTTGAAAAAAGAGACCTCTGCGTACGGCGTTGTTTGGACAGCGGGGTGCACCAATTGCACTGGATATGCTGCCTGTACTGGAGCCACAATCTCCCCATGTAACCTGGAGTGCTGCACTGCCACCACAACCTCCTGCCTGATTTTGAACGGCACATTGAATGTCCCGTCTTTCGCCACAAGAGGTCCCTATCTTCAAACTGAGTTGATCGCTTCCTTGGTTTGCCTGCTTGCAATCACTCTGCTTATGTGAGTGAATGAGCATGCGTTTGCTGTCCTCGCGTTTCTATATGCGTATCTCGTTGGGATTCATCTGTAACTGTATGAATGTGAAACTATGAAAAAGCCTCAGTTTCAATGTTGATTTTGTGTCCTGTGTTTTGCACTTCCAGTTCATATTCCTTTCTGTTTAAGCATGGCTTTGAACTTAATTGAGAGCGTCAACCAGGGGGAACATGCTATCAGCCTAATCCTAATCCTCACATTTCAATCTCATATATATGAATATAAATTATATAATTAATAAAGTCAATTTTGAGTAAATTATGAGTAATGACTTTTAGTTGTTAAATAACCCATAGCCTGTCCATTTGTACATTGTCCATTGACTGGAATTGATATTTGCACTGCCACACTTCAACTGTTTAAAGGGGAAATATATTTTGGTCAGTGAGTGACCCAAAAATAGGTACAGCACAGACGATTTATGATATAAAAAGTTATTTTTGGAATAATAGAGCTTTAACTTTATTTGCACTTTATGAAACTCAAAAGTTGGGCTGTTACAGGACATTGTTACGGCAATTCTTTCACATGTATCCTTCTTGAAGTGTGCAATTTAATATGCAGCAAGTTTTGTCTTATAGTTTTCTGATTTATGACTTAAATATATGTAATGATATATTTTATTTTCAAATGGTGACATGTAAATGCTAAATGAAATCAGAAATGTGTCCATTTCTTCTAGCTTTGTGTACAGAATAATTTTGATTGTGCTTAAAATGAAATAAATTCAAGCTATATATCTCGAAAGTCTAAATGATTTGACTTTGGGTCGGCAAAGTTACAGTGAAAAGTAACGTAAAATGTAGTTTAAAAAGTTTTAAACCACATTCAAGTTTCAGGACCAAAAATGACTAGTAATGCATAACAAACATATTTTTCTAAGTAAGGAACCTATTGAGAAAAAAAAAAAAAGACAACAACCTAAAATTCAAATGTTTTGTTCAGTCTCACTGATCTAATCTCTGTTTCAACTTTACAAAAATTTAAGGTTCTAAATAAAAAGGCTTGAGTGAGTAACTATTAAAATTCCCCATAAACATTGATTTATTGAAATGGCTCCCAATTCAAGTTGTGAGCTGTTTAAATTATAACTCATTAAGTTGCTTATTTTTAAGCCTTTTTTTAATTTTGGCATGTCCTGGATGACTGAGAACAAATAAGTAGACAGAAATGAATATCTGGGAAGCATCATAACTTAAACATAACACTTAACACTTAAAGCACCAGGGTTTATATAGAAAAATATTCAGATTTTATTTTGTGGTTTTAAACGCTCTATATTGAAGACAATGAGAAATAAAGGCAGAACTTTCTTTTTTTTTTCTTCTATCCCACTTGCTCAGGCACTCCCTCCCGTTTCAAACTC
>NW_015112924.1:628531-637007 GCF_001443285.1 Poecilia latipinna
ATTATTATTATTATTATTATTATTATTATTATTATTATTATTATTATTATTATTGAGATCCCTGTAAAATAAATTTCTTATTAATTCACTTGGTGTCTCACTTGTTATTTGAGTGAGGGTTACAGTTTCATCTGTTTTTCAATTTCCTTCCCCTACATTTTGAAATCACATTTTCCATCATGGACCTTTCGTAAGTTCCGCTCTCCTCTTCTCGAAGGCTCTAAGTCCCATTTGGGTTACTGACTTGAAGCTTAATTCAAACCGATCCCAAAATCCTTCCACCCTTTCTGATTGTGCTGATAACAGCCCTTATGTGACGTCAAGACCGATCCTGACGAGTGCGTGGCACCGTGAGTGCGTGCGCGTGCTGGGGTTCGGTCTGAACCAGCAGCGGAGAAAACATCTGGATCGTAAAGGAGTGAAAAAAGGATGTCGAACCACGCTGAACTGCTACTGCTGCTGCTGGGCCGTGTCTCTTTCAGCTGCCCGTTCGGTCGGTGATCCCCTCATGGAGGGGGAATAACTGGGTCACTCGAAACTCCTCCGCGGATTCACATTGGAGAAAGAAGAAAAAAAAAACGTGCTGCCGAAGTTGTCTCAGTTCTTCACCATGGATCAGTCCGTTGCAATTCAGGAAACTTTGGGAAAAGAAGAAAACTGCATTGTAGTATCCTTTGAGCCGCGCATGGTTTCTAAGTGATCGGAGATTCAAAATAAGGACCGACTGCTTCAAACTCACAAACTGGACCGACAAGATTCTCGAGATACAACCCAGGTTGAGGCCTGTAAGATTAAGCTGTGGGAGTTGATCGGGATTTTATCACTTAACTGAGTCATTAGGCTTGTGATTTCGAACCAGAGTCAGCCTGAACAGTTTTGAGCAGCAAAAACGGGTTTGGTCTGCAATTAGTTCCCCAAAATAGCCTTTTTCATAGAATTGCAGTTGCGCATGTCACCCACAAGATGGCGACATCGTATCAACAGCTCATGATTTCTTCTTGTTGGGAGTGTTAAGGAGGTTTGATAGCATGTGAACGTGCAGTAATTTGCATACAGAAAATAGATTTGAATTAAGGACACAGCTCTTGAAATGTCTACGCAAATGTTTCAGATGTTTTTTATTACATATTTTTCTGTTTTTGGCTGAATAGTTGAATTTAAATTACACTTTCCTTAACTAAACTGCAAACATGCTGCACAATGTGATATCTTGCTTGATGATTGCTCAGAAAACAGACTTCTCGGACTGGTAGAGTGTGCAAAAGAGCATGCGTAAGTTCAAACAAATTAAGGAAGCTTTACATGGCTTTTAACCTTCATATTCTTTGTTATTTTTGTGCAATAAAAATGAATAAGAAAAGGTGCGGACAAAAACCTCGTCCCGCCTTTTGATTTTTAAATCTTTATTTCCTTCTGAATCACAAACTTAACTGAAACTGACTCTATCATTGGTATTTGTCTAATACTTGTTGCAATTATGTAAAATTATTTGCAGAATCTTTATTTATACCCATCGGAGAATGGCCATTACAGCTGATGATGTGTCACTTGAAGATATTTTACCCATCACCCTCGACTTTGCTGTTGTTGAAGGTAATTTTCTTCTGATATTAAGTATACAGTCTCTTGCAAAAGTATTCGATTTAGCTCTGTCAATCTTCCCTTTAACTTTTACCCTGTCAACCAAAGTATCCTCACATCTTGATGTTGCCACCAACATGTGTCATTGTTGGGTTGATAAGTTCAATGTGATGTGTGTTGCTAGTTTCGCTCCACAAATGAGTTTGCATATAATGCAAAAATGTTTCAGACTTGGTGCGATTTGACCAGCACACCTTCATCCACTTGCTTGCTGTGTCCCATACATTGCTTGTGGCAAACATTAAGCTGGATTTATTTTTCTTTCAATAGTTGATTTATTATTGCCACCTTTTCATAAAGGTTACATTTAGGGAGTGCACAACTAATAGTTTTTCCGTGACCATCAACAGAATGCTATTAACTGGATCTTTTCAGCTCCTCCATACACATATTAACCACTGCTTATGATTATTGCTCTTTTTGCCAAACAGTGGCTTTAACAGCACTAAGTGAAGTTGTAGAAGCTTGTGATTCTGCTTTAGATTTATTCACAGCTTTGTCTCTAATCTATTGGGTGTGTGTCTGATGCTGTTTGATCACTAGATTAGCTTTCTGCTGAAGGGAGTTGGTTTCACTGGATTTTATTGGAAATATGAGAGTAAAAGGGGCTGAATAAAATGCACATCACACTTTTCAAATTTTTTTTGTAACAAAAACTTTGAAAACCACGGGAGAATGGTGATAGGAGTCTGTCTCGCAATCGGTGGGTTCAACAGATATGAATACTTTTGCAAGACATGCATTTGCTGGCACTTTTTAATAAAATTCTTATTGCCTCTAAACTGAAAAGCAAATAAAGTATAATATGAAGCACCCTGACATATTTCTCATGCTGCTTTCTCTATAGTTTCTTCTCCAGAGCAGCTTGTGGTTGTGGGTAAGTTGCCCTCGTTTATCTGAAGTCTCAGACGTCATTATCTTGCATAACTGATCTACCGTACAGAAAATTAATCTTGCAATGTTTTTTTCCCCTGCCACACTTTTTATCTTATGGTAGGTGCAGACACCAGAGTGAGAATGAGCTACAAAAATGAAGAATTAGAGCTCAGGCTTCCGTTTGGGTCCCACTCTCGCCTCTTTCTCTGTGAAGTCAACAAAGCTTGGAGTGGTAGGGTGAACTGTTTGTGGTCTGTTTACACAACAGCCAGCATTTGACAAAATCTTCCACAGCTTTGGAACATTTTAAGGAGCAAAATATAATCAAATTTTATATGTTTATTAGAAAAGTAGCACGGATGTATTGCAAAAACATACGTAAATGGTAAATGGACTGAACTTCATGTCATCATGTCTGAACAATGACATCAAAATTAGACAAGCCTTTATTTAGAAGGAAGTCTCTGTTGCTAGGGACGGTCAAGTTCACCACAAGCTCACACTACTTTCACAGTGGAAGCATGAACGACGCATTACGGGTGCTGTATCATGAATGTTCCTTTTGTTTTTGTTGTACTCAAAGTAGAGCTGTTAATGCTTTGCTGTGAAAGATATCACATTGTTTTCTCTTAATCTATTATTCTTGCTGTCTCTGTCCATCGTCCCTTAGATGTGTGCAGATTTCCCACACAAGTGCCCAAGTTCGAGTGGATCAAGAAGTACAAGAAGTCTATCAAAAGACAGGAAACTATGAAGCAAGCCATTGCACCGCTGGAGGTGTTATCCACTAAAAATAATCAGCACCAGAAAATCGGTTTGTCATCTCTGTTTCATTTCTAAAAAGCTGGGGTCTGTGAAACCTATTGAACTCCTGACAGTGTATGAGCAGGGAGGGATGAAGCAGATGCTTGTTTCTGTGTCTTTGGTCGACAATTTTATGCTTTGGAGGATTGCAACATAGCAATTTCAAAAACACCACTTCCTTTGGATGAAACTCTGTCATCCTTCAAAGGGTTTTTTACATAACCTTATCACTGGTGAAATAACACCATGAATAACGTGACAATTTCTGAGGCAGACAGATTTGGTGGCACACCTGGTAAAGATATGCAAAAAGTTTGAAAATAAATTAATATTTTAATGCTGTAGCATAATTGCTAACTGAGAAAAATAGGGGGGGGGGAGGATCTCATTTGATTTGAGGGCATTTACTTAGTGAGGTTTGGGGAGTCCTATGTTATGTAGCTCTCTTGACTTCTTCAGCTCATACCATAAATTTAGAGGTTTACCTTGAATAATGCAAGTTCAGAGAAGTTTGCAATATGAGTATTGCACACACACACACACATACACACATACACACCAAATATGGGATTGAAACTACACATTGGGCCACTGGTATTCACGGGGTTAGGAAACACAACCATCCATGAATAGCAAAAATGTACATTTCATTATGACATCAAATACTGAAAAGTGTTGGAAAGGTAGCAATCTGAAATCGTCTCAGTAGGGCAGTGTTGGTACACACTTGTTATTCTTCATGTAAGCAGAAAAGCTTGTGAGTTGCTTTTTATTTGTGTACAATGTTACATCTGTGTTTTGTGCGCTCCTGCGGACACGCATGCAAAACAAAAATCAAATGCACAAACACTAACACACACAGATCTCTGCAAGCTGAATGAAACATTTCTGACCATGTTGGTGTTGGTACAAAACAAACAAACAAAAAATCTTTTTCCGAGCGTTGAATTCCCAGCCAAACACTTAGGGCATGAAGTATTTCCCAGTTGCATTTTTGCAGCTTGTTCTTCGTGTTTTGTCTTTTCACTGCAGCAAGGAAAAGCAAAAACCCCTCCTCCTATTACAACGTTAGCATGGGCAGGTCTGAAACACAATGTACATTGATCCTCTGCACAGAATGCGTGGGAGCGACACAAGGACATGTCTGAGATGACGAGAGACTCTGGTATGAAAATCATTCCCAAAGCATTGATTGTTGATTCTGAGGAGGCGAGAGAAAACACAGAAGGAGTTGTCAGGGAGCTGAGATTGGCTAACTTTTTCTAGCTAATGCTAACAAACAGCAATTCGATCAGGATTAGTGCTGCTAGTTAGTTTCAACGTTTTGCGGGAGTCATTATGAGGAAATGTATCGCTTATTTTATGTCCCTTTAGTAACGCTAATGTTGGCCACTTGCCCACTTTTGTTGACTTGAAAACATGGATATTGAAACGTCGCGGCTAACGCTAGCAGCAGGATTTAAATGATGTCGATGGTGGGGCACCTGTTGTGGCTGATGTTGCTCAACGTGTTTAAGTGGTTAAATATTCGTGTCCTTTCACACGTTTGAATTGCTATCAGCCTGTTACATTTCCTGGCTTTTCACTGTCTGTCTACTCTTCTGTTGCCTTTTTTTCTTGCTCTGTCTTTTAGTTTAAAGCCGAGAATTTGTTGAGGTCAGAGTGCCTTTCACTTTAGAAATTCTGCTTTAAAAAATAATAGTTAAGCTTCAAGCAAAAACCTTGCTTAACCTGACTTTAAGTAGTTTTAAAACATGTCAGTCATACCTGAAGCTGAAAATATGTTACATAAAAAAAAGCCTTGCTTAACCCATGTTTAGGTGAATTCTCGTTGTTGATACAGCAAGGGAAGATGGGGAAGTTATGTAATTTTGAACTTTGTGCAGTTGTAGTGATAAAAAGGCGTTAATGTTTTAATACGGAAGAGAATGAAGGCTGATGAAACGAGCTTACATGTATGCTGAGTAAAGATTGACCCGCTGATAAAAGCACATAAGCGTGTTCAGTTTCTTATCTCCATATCTGGCAGTGTAAGCTCTTCCTAGAAACGCTAGAGCTTTTTTTTTTTTTTTAACAAAACCTTATAACTTAAGAGCTACTAATAATGTGAATTATTGTTACAAACCTAATTCAGAAAAATTCAGGCTTTAATAGATTATTTTTGATAACTATTGCTTGCATGGATTTTACAGTTTGTTTTAATAGCAGGTGTTGCACAATTCACAAGCAGTTGAGCTGTTTTTATTTGCTTTACCATTGCTTTTGTCCAACTAATGACTAATATACTGCATGTCAGTACAGCTGCATGAATTATTTTATCACAGTTGCTGTTGCAATATCTTTGCAGTCGCATAAGGTTATTTGTCTAAGTACCAATAATTTGTAATCTAAATGTCTTTAATAGCCAGATTTTTAAAAAGTTACTACCTCAAAAGTTCTATTATTCAGAGACATTATAAAGTGCAAGGGATATTGCACTTTTCATGATTTTGGTGGATACTGCAAATGCATCGTTGCCCTTCAATTTTCTTTTGCTGTGCTGTGCCCGTGGGCTAACTGAATTAAGAAAGCTACATGCTTTCCTCGCTTGCAGATAAGATGTGTTTTGCTGTTGTGAAAGACATACTGTCCGAACAGCATATCTGATAGGCCAGCCACTGCCAACTGTCTTCCTGAGCAGATATCTCAACCAAAACCTTTGTACCACATTTTATCCTATGTTTGCCTTTCTTTTTCCAATATGCAACATAACAAACTTAATAGCTAATTAAGTAGTCTGGTGTCTTTTCAGGTAGGTCCTGCAGTCCATATTCAAATCTATTGCTAATGGTTGCCAACTGCAATTTGTTAACCACGTTGTCTTAATAGGAGTGAGTAGTGATCCTCCATTTTTAACACAGTGAGTTCCATATCTTTATGACCAGGAATATATTTTCACTATTGCATCTGTTTTTTGGAGAGGTGAAGGAAAACAGTAGTGGCATAGTTTTAGCCTGCTGACCGGCAGTGAGTAGCAATAGGTGAGGCAGCAGTTTGTCAGCTCTATACAGCCTAGAAAACTTGAATCACTCATTTACTTCTGATGGTAAAAATACTTTACCTTAGTAAAAATATCGTAGGAAATGTTAGTTTTGAATCTAATCTCTTTTGGCATACCTTGATGTTGGTGATCCAGCTAGCATTATTGGCTGTTAATAAAGATTTATAAATAAATGTTGAAGAATCTCTTCTGGAATTCATTAAAAAACTCTTTTTGTGCCTCTCTTCTTGCATTGTTCCAGATTTTCATGGCTCTTTTGGTTTCTTTTTGAAAGTTTTAGAAGTCACTTGACCATATGGAACATGCTGAGATTCTTGAGAACTCTGGGTCATATGTCACCACACATTTCCCTTATAAAACTAATGTAATAAGCACATTTTCTTAATGGAGCTGTAAAAATGCAATCCCAGCTTTAGTAGTTACATTTCTGATTTTGACATTTATTTTGTAATCACGCATGTGCAGTTGCAGCTAATAAAAAAATGGATGCCTACAACATATGACTAGAATAATTTAATAACTTCCTAAAAATTGTAAGATGGCAGTAGATTAGAAGGTTATACATATCAAATATAGTTCAGTGAGACTAAAAGTATATTCATTCAACTATTTGCATAAGAGTATTATAGCTACCCATGTATGTCATGCCATTGCATTCCTATTTGACACGACTTGATATGGTTACATTGTCCACCTCAAAATCATATTTAATGTTGTCCTTCAGATTATTATGCTACGCTGTCAGTCAAATGCGTTCCTAATGTATCCTGGTTATGTCTTAAAAGTTTAATTTCCTCATCAAAGTGCTTGGCTTTCTCTATCAGGGGAGCTGGCTGCCTTCTCTGCCAAGCAGCAGGAGACAGGGCCCATGCTGTCTCATACTTCACACTCAGCCATTAAATCCAGCTACTTGGAATGCAGTAGCTGTAACTGACTGCAAAAGATGGCCACAGGCATCTGAAGGCCTCAGCTAGGCCCCGTCTTTACAATATAGAGATTAAGTTTATTTGTTCCGTTACTACAAATCCAATCACCCCAAGCTTAGTTTTAGTTAATAAGCTAAAATGTAGATGGAGGGCGAAAAAAATCTTGCAGCTGAAACACACTCTTCCCACTACTAACAGGCAGCATGTGAACATGTTGTGAATCTAGTTTTTATTGTGGCGGTTGTTTAAAGCATTGTTCCACAACATGCTGTAATCCTGCATTGCATTTAATGTTGTTCTGTTTTGTCTTCTTTACTCGCAGAGAAAGTGTCGGACAAAAAGGGATCATTAGAAAAGGTGAAAAGTTCTAACAGCATCTCACAAAAGTCCAAAGGGAATTCCAGCCAAGATAAGTAAGTTGGGTTTTTAATTTTTTTTTTTAATATTATGTGTTTCTTGGAAAGTGAGTGAAACGTATACCAATTCACCGTACACAGAATGCATACATATATGGGCATACGTTGCAGAAAGCTAACGTTTGCGTACAAAAAGTCTTTTTACTCAAATCTTGCCGTTGTTTTTCTTCTGCTGTATTAAAACTTCGTGAAGAACAAAATTGTTGGTTTTGATTAGCAGTAAGCCATAATACTAAATTAACTAAATTAACTGTGCAGTATAACCATAAATTTTCCCCTTTTTGGATTGAATCACTGAAATAAATCAACTTGAAACCTACATGTTCTGTTTCTGTTTGCTTATGAGAGAGAAACCAAAAAAGCTTTGTTGTATGTTTTAAATTAGAGCAACCATTTCTGTGCAGCTGCACAGGTGTGTCACTGCCCTGTTATTACAAGCCAGTGCTGCACAAAACAGATCAAAGGGCCAGCCATGACAATAGCACACTTTTCAGCAGCAGTTCAAATTTGTTTGCAGCTTTTTTAAATGCAAATGTGAGAGCAAGTTTAAAGTTTAGCTTTTAGGTTTTTATAATTTTGCTGCTTGTTACTGTATCAGTTAATGTGATCTAACAAGGTGTTCAATAGTCCTGCTGACTTTGTTGTTAAACCTAGAAACACTACCTTGCAAGAAGGTAGTGTTTGGTTACAATAAATTCCTAGAAAAATCACACAGTTATGATTTAATGCGTTTCTTTTTCTCTCATCAGCATTAATTACTGCACACACAAGCA
>NW_015112924.1:640431-646051 GCF_001443285.1 Poecilia latipinna
CATCCATAGCCGCGTTAACTCAGTGAAACTTAGAAATGTAGGTATTAATTTCGTGCTATGATCCACAGCAAAGTTATCTGTATTCGCCAAGCTACGCAGATTCGTTGCCATAGCAACTGACAACAATGCCACTTCATGTTTTCATGTTTTAGGATTTAACACCAAAAAAACATTCAAGAATTTTGCACACAGAACAGAATATTCAGTCTCTTGTTGTATGTTTTAGGCTTAATGTTTAATTAATAAATAATTGCTGTAGTAGATTAGCTACCGCTTCTACTTTACTGAATTATTTAGACATACAAACTGCCCACAAAATGCACATTTCATTAAAAAAAACATCTTATTGCTGTCTTACCTTTATCTATCAATGAAATCCATTCACCGCCAATTCTGCACAAAAATATCCGTTCATCCAAAGCCAAGTCTAACCTCAGCATGTCTTTTCTACTCCGTTTGAGAATCGTCAAACTCTCGAAGCAAAACTTTCAGCTCCGGTGTTGGTCTTCCTTTAGTTATTATCTCCTGCTTCAAATGAAAATCCACTTTAAAAAACTGTTTAAGTGTAGAAATGTAGTCTTTCATGTTTACGTCGGAAGAGAGGAGAAAACAAATATATCGCTGTACTTGACTTATTTACTGTATGGCTAGCTCCATGGCTAGCTCACTGTGTCTTACTCTGCAGTTGTGGGGGCACAATATCTGGGATCATGAGCGCCCCCTGCCATGAGGCAAGAGAACTGCCTGCCTCCCCTCGTGTCTGTTCTCTGCCGTTTCTGATCGCTCCTCCGCACACAAAACACGATACACACACAGTTGGTGACAAAAAACACTGTACATTATATACATAAGCGAAATTATGGAAAATCAGTCCATATATTTAATGTTTTTTAGCCAATTTATTGCTGGCGTACAGACAGGACAAACATGCTCTCATAGAATGGCAGCCAGTGCAGTTAGCGAGAGGTTGCGCAATCCCAGGTGAGGCTCAGGTCGCTGCTGCCTCACCGGCTTCGCTTCTGAGCATTTAAATGGGAAAATGCGAAAATCCAGCGATTTTGAAGAAAAAAATCATCAGAATTGGTTAAGCTGAGTAAAAAATAGGTACTTTATAGTACAAACCACAGGGTGAAAATAGCAATGACGACAGGGGAGGCTCTGCCTCACCTGCCTCCCCTGACCGCACGTCACTGATATATAATACTATACAATAAAATAGTACTTATAAATTATCTGTTTTTTATTTTTTTTTAGATATAAAATAAAATGTCTTTGTTAGAAAAAGAGTTGTTCCTGTTGCAGTCTGACCAGGGGCTTTGCTTGCTGCTAAACAAGTATTCTAAATGGAACTGTGCATTTTCTAGCCATTCATCTGTTTGTGAAGACACATCTGCCCTGCTGCCCCTGACCGTCTGTTTTTAAACTTGTGTGGTGCAGCCAGAGCATTTCTAGTCGAGAGGAGCGTGATGATCTGGTGCGCTCCTCCAGCCACACCACCTCCAACAAAGCTCAGATTCTGGCCATGCCGCAGTTCGGCCTGCGCGACAATCTCATCAAGTGTGAGCTGCTGAAAAGTGAGGACTCGTACACCTATCTGGAGAATTTCAGGTATGATCCTCGTCTCAGTCACGTCCTGCATTTCGGCTTTTTCAAGTGAAAGGATGTTGAATTTTAATACCAAGAAAGCTAAATATGTAGCTGATTGCAGTTTTTACATTCCAAGTCTTTTGCATCTACATTTATGCTTTGTGTCTAACAGTATGGTGTGTGGGAGTTCAATATTTAGAAGCTATAAAAATAAGATCGAGGCTTTGTGGGTTTGCATTGCTACTTACCAAAAATGAGCAAAGCTTTATTAAAAGCACTATCCGACTATTTTACTATTCTATGACTCAGTATGCAGCACCAACTCATTATGAGTTGAATTTAATTGAGTTAGTTTTTCCATGCGTTTTAGGTAACTGAAGGAATTTTTTTTTTTTTACACTGGGCACATTGATTTGTACAGTTACCATACTGCCACCTAGTGGTAGACATGTCTATTATTTTAGACACAAGTGATCTGTAGGAGTATTGTAGACTGTTTTATGATATTTTGACATTTTACGGATGTTTTATCATTCAACCACCGAGTGAGAACTTGTAGCCATACAAGTGCACATTACTCAAAAAGTAAATTCATTTTTTTTAATTATAAAATAACTCATTACTAGAAGTTGGTTCACTGTGTTTTATCAGCAGTGCAGCTGTTTACCTGGAAATCTTAGAGCACTTTAAGCTTTATGTTGCTTTCAAGACTTAGGAAGATTTTGTTTTTGTGATATTTTAAAATATACCTATTAAGAGTTTATTTCTGAGAACAAAACATAATTTTGAGTTTTCATTTGATGTAAGCCATAAACTAAAAAATAAAGCAAACTTAAAATGAATGCTTGAAATGCATAGCTGGTCAACTGAGTTATTAGTCAAATTAACTTTTGATTTACTTACCAGTTTATCAAGATGCCCCAGTATTTTTATCCTGAAATGTTTATACTTATGATTACTTTCTTGTCAATGATACGTGTTGTATGGATGATTTTGTGCTTCTTTGGCTTTCAGTTTTAGTCCGGATAGTTAGAAATGTTACTGGCTGTACTCAATATTCAAGCCTGGCAGAATACTATATTTTGTATAAAACATGAGTTTATCTTTTTGTGTAACAAAGACCCAGGCCATCAGGATGGAACATTTTTAACTGGCACAAAACAGGGTTCCTGTTTCCATCCTGTGCAACTGCATGCGGAAATGACCTCTGAGGGTCAATCTGGGCTGTTGAATGGAAGGAAACCTATCTTAAATCTGGACCTGAAGAGCAAATCTCAGTGGAGATCTAAATGGAAAGGCTCTGGTACTGTGTGTGTCACAATCGAGGTGTCCTTCAGTGTTCAGTGTCTCTCCAATGGGGATGTCGGCAGACATCTATGTTGTTTTGTAACCAGATGTATTTTTTCTCCACTTTGAAGGTTTTTGCTTTGCTTCCCCTAAAGTTTAAATTTCTGGTTTCATACTTAGATTTTCAGTTTGGTGTTTTAGAAGTTTTGAGAAAATGAAAATACTGCTGTTTGCATGTACAATTAGTGATGTTGTAACTGGGTTGCACAGACACTTGCTCTTTTTATTGATAGTCCACTGATATTAGCTTGTATGGGATGCTATAATGTCGATAGTCATGTTGGGATTGGCCAAAATGAAGCTGTGACAATATGAAAACTTGATTAAAAATACCACAGCTTTATGGTGAAATTAGTATGTAATTTCATCAAGAATCCTTACTGCTGCTAAAATAGCATATACCAAGTAAATCAATGTCATATATAATATATATTATTTTTTCCATCTAGTTTTTAAACTACCTAATTTATGTCTAATCTTTTTGATTCTGTTTTATTTTTTCTCAATCTGATAATATTTTCAGACTGTTTCTTTCTTTGGATCTAAAAGCATAGATGGGGGTCTTCTTTCAGCCAGCTGACAGGCAGTGCTGCAGTTTTCTGATCCACACAGTTGTAGAGAACTTATGCAGACACTTTTATTTCTCTCGGCTCTCAATAAAGGGGCTTTAATTAAGCCACAGAAATGTTATGCTGGAACATTTTGGAAATTTGTTCCAGCAAATTTCCAAAATTTTGGAAATTTTGGAAATTTTTAAAAAGCAAAATGTTATGACAGTTTCTCTTATGCGTCCTATAGTTGGTTAGAAAGAATTTCAAAGTTTTTCATCATGAACCAGTGCATTGCATTGAAACAGAATATGCTCTGGTTAATATATGTAATGAATTTTGTTTCACCATTTCTGCTTCCTCATCTGGAAATCAGGCTCAGAAAAGCCACTAGGTTTTCCCGTAGACGTAAAAAGTTCCAGTCAGATCGATCAGATTAAGTTATGCTGATTATTATTTTTTCTCTTACAGATTCTTTCTTGGCACATACAATGTGAACGGTCAGACACCAAAGGAGAGCCTTCGTCCATGGCTGAGCTGCACTCCCGAACCTCCTGACATTTACTGCTTGGGGTAAGTCATATTCATCCTGCTGGAGAAGAGCTCTGCTTAATCCCGTTACAAAAGACAGACATTTCCTGCTCAATCCTCTGACAGATGCTTGCAACTATTGAACCTGTTCAAGTAAACCGCATTCCCACCCACAGATTTCAGCCTTGCATGCGCGCTGATCCTGCCTACGTTTCTATTTACTGCTTTGCTGTGAAGGAGTGAAAAAGTTTGCTGAACACGAGCAGCTTTGAAACTTTTTTTCTCTCTCTTTTTTTGTAGTTTTCAGGAGCTAGATCTCAGCAAAGAGGCTTTCTTCTTTAGTGACACCCCCAAGGAGCTGGAGTGGATGAAGGCCGTGTTTGAGGCTTTGCATGAAGAAGCTAATTATGCCTTGGTAAGTAGGTTTTTATTTACAGAACTGGTTTTTATATCATCGTGGATTCAGAAGGTTTTAGCTCTGTTTACATGTTGGAGCCAGTTTCTCAGCATCTATCCTTTTTTGGTTTTATTCTCCAAGTCAACCCACATATAAGTTTTAGTTCATTTTAGTTATTATTTCCTCATTTCCCCTTTCTCAGAGTGCTGACTCTGTCTTGTTAGCTTCCTCATTTGTTTGCACCACTAGTTTATTCATCAGAGCTGAATAGACATTATAGAGAGGTGTCATTTCTCCCTGCACACTTGGCTGATCTGCTCCTGACAGTTAAATTCAGCTATAAAATAAACATATTTTTGATTTGTGTTTAATGCTGGACTCAGTGGGAGTTTGTGTGCTTCTTTTTGTGCACTTCTGCTTCATGTGTTCCAGTAAACAAGTCTGCTTAAAGTTTTCTTCAAACAAGATGCTGATGGAACTAAATGGCTTAAAGCTTAATGTTTTTGTATTTTGTTTGTCATAAACACTTAATTGTATATGTTAACACATAATTTGTTGCTTCAGGTGAAGTTGATCCGTTTGGTGGGCATCATGCTGATCTTCTACGTGAAGAAGGAGCATGCAGAATTCATCTCTGATGTGGAGGCAGAGACTGTGGGCACAGGCATAATGGGAAGGATGGTAAGGGTGGCTTCTGCAATGCTCTGCTCAGAAAAACAGGGCTTTAAAATAGTACTTGTTACTGCAGGTAAAAAAAAAAAAAACCTAGTCTGTTAAATTATTCTTCTCTCACTCATTTGGAGTGCACTAGCTCTAGATTGTTGTTGTTATACTTGTCCCTTATTCACAAGGGACAAGGACATGCAAGGGTTTCAATCCAATCGCTTTATCTAAATTTAAATATCTGCCGTTATTGGTACTGATCCAGAACTTTTTCTTAAACATGTAGTTTCATTCCTGACTCAAGTGTTATGTAAGCTACAAACTCCATAAGCACTGATGGCTGTACTGCTGCAGTTTTTGAAGTTGTTTTTATTTTTGACAATGCTGATAATTACATATAAGCATCAGAATGATTCATTATCATATGTTAAGTCTATCTACTGCATTCCAGGTGGTAAGAGACTTCAAAAAATATGCTGCTACGGTCCACTGTGTTGTGTTTTTAGATGTAAAATGTCAGGTGGTTTGACAAGTTAAGGAACTAAAT